>NW_027203641.1:0-63913 GCF_024711535.1 Dipodomys merriami
CAATACCAAATTTCAAACTTTACTATAAAGCTATAGTAATAAAAACAGCTTGGTATTGGCATAAGAACAGACCTCAGGACCAATGGAATAGAATTGAAAATCCAGAAATGAACCCACAAACCTCTCGCCATCTAAACTTCGATAAGGGAGCTAAAACAATAGAATGGAACAAAAACAGCCTCTTCAGTAAATGGTGCTGGCAAAATTGGTTAACTACATGTAGAAAACTAAAGCTAGATCCTTATATATCACCCTGCACCAGAATCAACTCCAAATGGATCCAAGACCTTGAACTCAAAGCAGACACTCTGAAAACATTACAGGATGGAATAGGAGAAACCCTAGGTCTCCTTGGCCCAGGCCGAAATTTTCTGAATAGAGACCCGGAAACACAACAAATCAAAGAAAGGTTGGACAAATGGGATTGCATAAAGTTGCAGAGCTTCTGCATGGCAAACGACATAGCTAGCAAGATCAATAGAAAGCCCACAAATTGGGAGAAGATCTTTACTAGCCATACAACGGACAAGGGTCTCATATCTAAAATATACTTGGAACTCAAAAAATTAAATCCCCCAACAAGAAATTCTCAAAGAAACAACTGCCCAATAAATAAGTGTGCTAAAGACTTAAAGAGAAACTTCTCTGAAGAAGAAAGAAGGATGGCCAATAGACACATGAAGAAATGCTCAACATCCCTAGCCATAAAAGAAATGGAAATCAAAGTAACATTGAGATACAACCTCACTCCAGTTAGAATGGCAAAAATCAAGAACTCTAACAACAACAAATGCTGGAGGGGATGTGGACAGAAGGGAACCTTACTTCATTGTTGGTGGGAATGTAAACTTTTTCAACCACTTTGGAAAGAAGTATGGAGGTTCCTCGAAAGACTCCACATAGAGCTCCCCTATGACCCAGCAATCCCACTTTTGGGCATTTACCCAAATGATTACAAACAAGACCACTAAAGCTACCAGCACAACTATGTTTATTGCAGCATTATTTACCATAGCGAAGATATGTAACCAACCCAGATGTCCTTCAGTAGATGAATGGATCAAGAAAATGTGGTATATATACACAAAGGAATTCTATGCCTCCATCAGAAAGAATGACATTGCCCCATTTGTTAGGAAATGGAAAATCTTGGAAAAAATTATATTAAGTGAAGTAAGCCAGGCACAAAGAAACACAGGTCCCATGGTTTCCCTTATTTGCAATATCTAGTATATGTATGAGTCAAGCGGAAAAATCAGATAATGTGATGTTAGGAAAATGAATCCTTAGATGGTTATTTTAATGTTTTTTTTTTCTTTCATGCATGTGTTTCTAACGCATTTATAAGTTTATTTCTTTGTTGCTTTGTATGTCCCTCCCCCACAGTATAGCCCCGCTTTCAATATATTTGATGTCAGTATAACTTATGGAGGAGATCGGGAAAAACAAGTCATTTAAGGATTCAGGTGAACCTGTTGCAACAATGAGAAGTACAAATTGTCATGTCAAAAAGGAGCTTTACAATGTCTGTGGGGGGGAGGGGGGAAGGATTGGGTGGGGGGTGAGGTGGGAGGCTTGGAAGGCATGTGAATGGTAAACAAAGGAGGAGGCTGCAATGCTTGGTAAGAAATGTATGCATTATCTTGCCCATGTAATTGTAATTCCTCTGTACAGTATGTTCACAAATAAAATAAAATTAAAAAAAAAGAAATAGAAACACCAATAAGCAGCCTCCCATCTAAGAAAAACCCAGGTCCAGATGGATTCATAGTAGAAATTGATAAGGCCTTCAAAGTAGAGCTCACACCAAAACTCCTCCAAATCTTCAATGAAATTGAAAGAGAAAGTTCATTACAGAATTCATTCTATGATTCCATTAGAACCCTTATCCCAAAATCAGGCAGGGACTCATCAAAGAAAGGCAACTGTAGACCCATGTCTTTGATGAACATTGATGCAAAACTCCTCAACAAAAATTGGGCCAATCGATGTCAACAATTCATCCAAAAAATTCATACACAATGATCAAACAGCATTCATTTCAGGGATGCAAAGCTGGTTCAATATATGCAAATCAATTAATAAATTTCATCACATCAACAAAAGCAAGGATAGGAACTACATAGTTATCTCAATAGATGCAGAAAAAGCACTGACAAAATCCTACACCCCTTTGTGATGAAAGCTCTGTAAAAACTATGAATCCAGTCAACATTCCTCAATACAATAAAGGCTGTATATGACAAACCTACAGCCAACATTATACTTAATGGTGAAAAACTAAAGCCATTTCCTCTTAACTCAGGAATGAGACAAGGATGTCCACTCTCTCCACTTCTCTTCAATTTAGTACTTGACTGCCTAGCTACAGCAAAAGACAAGATACAAACATAAAAGGGATCCAAATAGGGAAAGATGATGTAAAACTCTCCCTATTTGCAGATGACATGATGTTGTATTTAAGTAATCCAACGGACTCCACTCCGAAATTATTCATGCTGATTCAAAACGTTGGCAATGTAGCAGGGGGAAAATTAACTCTCAAAAATCAATGGCTTTTCTGTATGCCAACAATGAGAAAAGCATGGCTGAAATCAGGAAAGCAACTCCATTCATAATAGCCCATAAAAAAATAAAATACCTAGGTACTAACATAATCAAAGATGTGAGGGATCTTTATGATGCAAATTTTAAAAACCTGAAAAAGAAAATAAAAAACGGAACTTAGAAAGTGGAAAAACCTCCCATGATCCTGGATTGGAAGAATCAACTTCTTGAAAATGGCAATACTTCCCTAGGCTATCTACAAATTCAATGTGATGTTTATCAATATTACAAACTCTTTCTTCAAGAAAATAGAATTGGCAATCCAAAAATTCATATGGAACAATAAAAGACTCTGAATAGCATAAAAGATCATTAACAGAAAGAAAAGTGCTGGAGGAATATCAATTCCAAGTTTCAAACTCTACTACAAAGTCATAGTAATCAAATCAACTTGGTACTGGCACAAGAACAGACCTCAGGACCAATGAAATAGAATTGAAATCCCAGAAATGAACGCACAGACCTATAGCCACCTAATCTTCCATAAGGGAGCTAAAAAAATAGGAAGGAAGGAAGAGCCTCGTCTGTAAATGGTGCTGACAAAATTGGTTAATCAATTGTAAAAAACTAAAGCTAGACTCATATATATCACCCTGCGCAAGAATCAACTCCAAATGAATGAAAGACCTCAGAGTCAAAACAGACACACTGAAAACATTGCAGGACAAACTAGGAGATAACCAATGTTTCCTTGGAACAAGCTGAAATTTTCTTAATAGAGACCCAGTACAACAGATCAAAGAAAGGTTGGACAAATGAAATTGCATGGAATTGCAGAGTTTATGCATGACAAAGACATAGCTAGCAAGATCATTAGAAATCCCACGGATTGGGAGATCTTCACTAGCCATACAACAGACAACGGTCTCATATCAAAAATATACCTGAACTCAAAAAATTAAATCCACCACCAACAAATCCTCAAAGAAATAACTGCCCAATAAATAAGTAGGCTGAAGACTAAAGAGAAACTTCTCTTAAGAGGAAAGGATAGCCAATAGATAAATGAAGAAATGCTCAACCACCCTAGTTATAAAAGAAATGCAAATCTAAACTACATTGAGATACCAATTTATCCCTGTCTGAATGGCTATAATGAAGAACTGTAATAACAACAGAAGCTGGATAGGATGTCGGTGGGACTAAAATCTTGTTCAACCATGCTGGAAAATAGTATGGAGGTTCCTCAAAAGACTCAATATAGAGCTCCCCTATGACACAGCAATCCCACTTTTGGGCATTTACCAAATGATCACACACAAGCCCATACTAAAGCTATCAGCACAACTATGTTTATTGCAGTATTATTTACCATACCTAAGATGTGGAACCAACCCAGATGCCCCTCAGTAGATGAGTAGATCAATAAAATGCGGCAACAACGCTTGATAAGTAATGGACTCAATATCTTGCCCAGTAACTCCTCTGTACAGTATTCTTACAATAAAAAAATGTGGTAGATATATACACAATGGAATACTACGCCTCTATCAAAAAAAATGACATTGCCCCATTTGTTAGGAAATGGAAAGCCTTGGAAAATATTATATTAAGTGAAGTAATCCAGGCCCAAAGAAACATAGCATCCATGTATTCCCTTATTTGCAATACCTAGTATATGTCAGAGATAAACTTAAACTCTCAGACAAGTTGATGTTAGGTGAAATGAACACCAAGTTAAGGACTCAAATGGTTTTCTTTCTTGCTGTTGTTTCTACCATATTTACAAGATGATTACATGGTTGCTTTTTATGTCCCTCCCCCACGATATAACCTCTATTTTCACTGTATTTAATGTTTGTATAATTTGGGGAGGGGAAGGAAAAAACAAATTGGGATACATGTGAACCCATTGCAACAATGACATGTACAAGATGTTATGTCGAAAATCGAACTTCACCACTTTGGTGCAGGGGGCGGGGGGGGGGGCAAAGGGAGATGGGAAGGGATGGGAAGGGGAAACAAGGGAGGAGGCAACAATGCTTGATAAGAGATGTACTCATTACTTTCTTCATGCAATTTTAAAACCCTCCATATGTATTTTCACATTAAAAATCATGAAATAATAAAGTAAAAATCCATGCCACTTTTTTTTGCCTGTCATGGGGCTTGAACACTGGGCCTGGGCACTGTCCCTGAGCACTTAAGCTCAAGGATAACACTGTACCATTTGAGCCACAGTGTCGTTTCTAGTTTTCAAGAGATATATTGGCGATAAGAGTCTCACAGACTTTTCTGCCCACACTGGCTTTGAACCACTATCCTCAGATCTCAGACTTTTGGGTAGCTAGGATGTCAGGCATGAGCCACCGAAGCCCAGATACAAGACAAGTTTAAAAAAGCAAGCTTATTGAAACTTCTGGTTTTTCTAATAAACAATGTTATTTTTCAGCATTAATTTATAACTATCAGTAATTTCTAGATGTAACTGGGAATTTTTTTAATAGAATCAAATATGTTTTACTATTACTCAGTATCTCACAAAACCCCACTGTAATTGACTTTCCCCAAAGGAAATTATTACATACTATATTACTCATTATTATTATTACACTCTATCTTACATACAGTGAGAAGTGAAAATATTTTGGACCATTTCGTATAAATTAGTAGATGCTACTTTAGCATTATAAATTCACAACTGTGATTTTAAATGAAGGAAAGAAGATTTTCGAGTTAAAATGAAGTTTAAATTTATAATGTGTCCCAATTGAAGCAAAAATTCTGAGTTCATACAGACAAAAATATTTTCTTTCCACTAAAGACTTTGAAGTAATACCATTGGAAATAGAGAGGAAAGAGGAGGAAGAGGAAGGCAAGGAGGAAGAGTAGGCAAGAGGAAAATCATGTCAAACAATGTCTGTTATTCTGCTATGCCCTTCATTATGAAGACCTGCCCATTCCCAGTTGTCACAAAATTTCAAGTATCTCTCTTAGAATCTATTTGGAAAAGTTCTAAATCACTAACTATTTTTGTAATCTGTTATATGAAACAAAATACTGAAACAAAACAATTGAAATAAAATGCACACATATGTTGAAGTCACCACAACTGGAAAAACAACCAACAAAGTAGAAGTCCTCCAGGAACAAAAACATGTTGTGCCCAGTTTTTTTACGCACAAAAACTTCAAATACATGTTAACTTGGAGTAGAGCCATAAAGATAACTGTGTCTCAGAAATATGGTTTCCTTAATTTGTAATTAAATTCATCTAGTTGAACCTAATGTAGCAAATCCCTTGAATGGATCAAATTGTTTAAAATGAATGTTACTGTATGTGGAGTGAGATCTGCACATATTTAAAAGAACAAAATAACAAAATCATGTCATACTTATCAAATTCAGAAAAGCAATGAATAAGTCCAATATTATCCATATTGAGAACTAATTCCTACTGATTTAACAAGAAAAAATATGCAAATAATAAAATCTGAGCAGTGTACATGAGTGTATATAACTTTAAGCTACTCCAAATTATACTTTGTAGAAGACTGAATATGGGGAATCTAAAGCAGAACATCAAAACATGATATAAATGAAATTAAAAATCTCATGAAACGAGAGAAGTAGTTTCTGGAAAATAATAACTTAACAAATGGTGGTCAAAATCTTTCTAGTACTGACAAAATTGCATACCTATTTATTTAGATCCAAAAAAAAAGACCTCAGTTACTAAAGCTGATTTGAAACTTTGGCAAATTTGCAGGATACATCTGTAACATTATTATGGATGTTGACTCTGGCATGGAATTCATTTCCTCTTTGATCTGACAAATGAATATATGAAATAGCATAACTTCTCTAACTAAAGACCAAAGTAAACATATCACCAGAAAATCATTATGTAAGCTGTATTGCAACTGTGGTAAAAGAAAAATCAGTCAAAGTGATTCTGTATTTACTGTAAATGTTGATGTTTTTTCATAAATTATTTCCTTTAGTTTGCATTTTAAAAACATTGTGTTACATGATGTATATCTTGGTATCTAATTTTGGATGCCTTCTTAAATTTTGTTCTGAGTATAATGTCTCTCTTCAGTTCCTAACCCAAGAATTGATTTTGATTCCAAAAACGTTCTAATAACCACTATTTATAATACACAAAATCTCATAAGCATGACACCATTAAGCATTGGTTAACATTTTGATACCAGGGTGTCATGATTTATGAGGCCTATCTGCATAAGTTGCATTGTACCTATATTCCTCAGCCTAAATTTCGTCACTTTTAAAAATGTTTACATCTTTATTTGTCACCCATCAGAGATTAAATCTGAGTATAAAGCCTAAGGAAAACGACAAAGTAAGAAATTAGATTTTCTGGATATAAAGTAAACAAAATGCAGCATAGAGTAACTCACTGGTTTAAAGTCAACCTATTTCAGCAAAACATTCTTAGGATTACCTTACAATGTGTATTATTCTCATGAAGGGCATGGGGAATATGAGAAGAGGACTAACCAAGCATTGTCTTCAAATATATATAATTTGGATTTATCTCTATATTTTGCTATAAATATTTATGATAAAAACTGTTTGAATAATTGATTTATAATATATCCTAGTTTCATATACCAGATTACATTCAGAAAATGGGATATAACAATTAACTAAAGTAAGTCCTGGCAGAAAAAATGGCACCCCTATACTATGTGACACCCAGTTCTGAGATATTTCATTATGCCTCCATTTAATGAATGTGATTGATTAAATGTTTCATAAGTACTAATTAAAATTGATCAGTGTATTATAATCTAATTGTTTATAATTTTATCCGAGAATCATTTAAGAACTTCCCATTCAATCATGACATACATCACATTCCATTGGTATTCATATGGATAGGAATGAGTTTCTTAGGATCTCCTGCCATTTTGAGGTGGCAGGACCAGGATTCGAACTGTGGGCTCCAGCTCCCACCACTTCAACCCGAGGATAGGGACTCACTTGTCTGTTCAAGAACATCAGCAAGACCAATGATTAGGAAGGCACCAGTGGCTCTCAGAAGTCCTCCTTGATACTTCTATAATGCCTGGAGACTTGGAGCCCCCCAAAAAGACCACGAGGGACCAAAGATCAATGCAAGCGGAAATGAGTCTTTTATTGACGAGCTTGAGCACGGACCCCTCTGTGCACTGATGTCCGATTGCAGAGAGAGGCCCCAAGCACAGGGTTACAACACTTTTTATATGTTCTTTGGTAGGGGTAAGGCCTCAGTATGTATTGGCAATGAATTAATATACCACGTGGGAAATTTAAATCATAATTCTAGCAGATGATTGGCGCAATACAAAGTGGGAAAAGGGCTGGGGCTAATAACTGGTCAGGCTAGCGAGCTATTGTGCTCTAAACTGATTAGACGGTACTTCTAGGGTAACTTAGGAGAAGTGGTTGCCTGATGGCCACTCTCTGACCCCGTCCCAGGGGAAGTGGTTTTGCCAAGCAGCCACTATCTCCGATCCTAGGCACAGGGGAAAGTGATCTGGAATGTGTACTTTGTCAGGTACTCCCTGCCAAAGGGTCGTTAATTTCAGCTCCAGATCCAGGAGCATCTGGGGCTCAAGCGAGGGTAGAATAGCAGCTGCATTCTTCAAGCAGATCTAATACAAAATGCAAATACAGGTCTATCTGATTATATATATCACACTTCTCATTACAAGGTTGAGATAGGAGGATCATGGTCAAAGTCACCATAGGCAGAAAAGTCCTTGAGAACCCTGTCCAACTTCAGGGCCAACAAAGCCAGAAGTATAGCCATATGACTCCAGTGTTAGAGGGCTAGCCTTCAATAAAGCAGCTCATGGACTGTGCCCAGGTCCTGAATTCAAGGTCCAGGAGTGTTAACAAACAGCCATACACAACAATCTGTGCAGCCATCTGCCTAAAGCAGGTCACCCTCAGCAGCCTTTATTTACATTTTATTATGAGGCCAATGCAGGAACAGTCACAAACCACGCAGGGGAAGAGAAGATCAGGTTTCTTAGAAGTAACCAATATTCAGAAAATTAAAATTGGGGACATAAAATGGTAGCATACTTATGTAAAAACTACTATTAAGAAAAAGATGAGTGGGCTGGGAATGTGATTTAGTGAGAGAGTATTGTCTAGCATGCAAGAAGCCCTGGGTTTGACTCCTCAGTAGCACATTCAAGAAAAAGCCAGAATTGGTCTTGGATGTCAGGAGGAAAGAAGGGAACACTCCCCAGTCATGAGGCATTCTTCAGTGTGCCAGGACACCAACATGGTCTTCACACAACCACAGCGCAGGAGACTGTCTCCCACTTCTCAGTCAGTCAAGGGCCCCAGAGTCAAGAGGGCAGAGCCAGGTTCTAACTCAGGTGCTTGGAGCCAGAAGAGAAAGGACCCTGCCTCTCTTTGGACTGGGTATTTGCATTAATGATGTGGAGAATGTAGGAAGGAGAATGGACTGGCAGAGGGGGAAGAAGGGTCTTCAAATCTGACAGATGGAGAGTCAAAAACCCACTCCCTACGACCAAAGAGCAAGGCTCTCTACTGTTAACCTAAAGATAGCCTGTGGTTCCCTTCACCTGAGGGAGGAAGGTTAATTAGTCATTGTTTGAAGAGGCTGATAAAAGCCTGATCCTTGTGTAACTCTGACAAATATTCAAGGTTTCCCCTCATTGCTGGCCATGTCTGGAATGAATGAAGTGGTTTTGCAGCTCACTTCCCTGTTGAGTTTGTACATTCTGCCTCCTAATCCTGTAGGCCTAGGTCTCTTCACCTAGTCTGGCTTTTGAAACTGGTTTCTGCCTTCAAATATTGTTACACTGGAGTTCTTCCTGCTAACAAGACTAGGGCTTGGAAGCTGAGAACTTCATGTGAACCCAGGATTGGTCCATGATGTTTATTTCCTGCTTTTATAACTCAAGAACTCTAAGAACATTTAGAGTGCAAGCAACTTCTCATTACCAAGGGACTCACAGGAAGCTCTTGAACATCTGACCTTTCAGCAGTAGAAGTCAGAGAGTCATAGACTTTCCAGCCCTGGCTTGCTTCATCCGGTGATCCTCAGACTTCAGCCTCCTGAGCTAAGGTGATGGGCATGAGCTACTGGTGCTCTGCTAGGTTCAGAACTGTAATAATGTTCGCATTACAAGTCAGCTGCTTATCACAAAGCGCTTGGGCAGCATATTAGGCCTTTCAACATTGGACCTTTCAGAAACCTGTAGGACACAAGGTTATAATGCTAGAATCTGAGAGGCTATGCATATGGATGGGCTACAATTGAACCTTGAGCTCTAACTCCAATTCTGGTGTGTGTGAACATTCATTTTTTCCAGAGAATGTTCTAATTTGCAAATAGGAAAAGTACTTTGCTTAACCCTCACTTTTTTCCAGTTTTGGTCTCAAATTCAAGCCTGGGCACTGTCCCTGAGGCCTTCAGCTCAAGGCGAACACTCTACCACTTGACCCACAGCACCACATGTGGTCTTTTTGTGGTTCATTGGACATAAGAGTCTAACAGGTTTTCCTTGCCTAGGTTGTTTTTGAACTGTGGTCTTCAGATCTTAGCCTCCTGAGAAGCTAAGGTTCCTGTTGTGAGCCACAGGCATCTGGCCTGTTGTTTTTGCCTGACCTGGGGCTTGAACTAAGGGCCTGGGTACTGTCTCTGAGCTCCTTTTTCTCAAGCCTAGCGCTGAACCACTTGAGCCACTCCACAGCTTCTGGCTTTTTCTGAGTATGTGGCACTGAGAATTCAAACCTTACCATTCATGCATGCTGAGCCAGCTCTCTACCACTAAGCCACATTTCTAGCCCCACCATTACAATTTTATCCCTCAACTTGACTATCCCCAAGAAAAGGCTTCTGAGTATAAATCATCTAAAGAAATTCCTATAGGAAAGTTCTAAAGATAAAGAAAACAAAGTTCATACATGGGAGAGACTCTAAACGTGAAGAATGTGAAAAATGTTTCCATTTAATTATGTATCATGTTTAACACTTAATAAAATATTCATGAAAAACCAGTCAATGTCCTAAATTATTGTGTATAAATGTATAATAGGTGTACAACATGTACTAAATATTGTGTGCATAATAATACTAAATACAATAAACAATAAGTAAATGAAAAATAAAAATAAAATAAATACAAAATCAATAATAATAATTAAAATTTGTAATAAACATACATATGTAAATATAAATAAATATATGTGTAATATATAAAATATATTACACATATATAGAAATAGTTTTTCCATTGCAGGGTTTTCATTCAGACGCTGGGAATTCTAGCCTGAATTTCTTTTCCTCAAGGACAGTGAGCTTTGCCTACCTCCATGGTGCAAAAGAGTTACCTGGATGGTTAGATCAAATCCCAGCAATGATGGAAATACTGGCCCCAGTTCCAAGACAGTGACTTAAATTTTTTAATGGAAGCAGTTATGTTTATTCAGTTACATACTGAACATTAAAAAAAATGTAGTGTAGAATTTTGTACATCTATTCAGACACTTTCTCTTACCCCCAAAATGCTTGTCTAAGCACTACTTTTTTCATTTTTTATTGAAAAAATGTTGTACAGAGGGGTTACAGTTAAATGAGCATGGTAAAGAGTACAGTTCCTATTGACTATTGTTGCCTCCTCCTTTGTTTTCCCCCTACCATTCCTTCCCTCCCATCTCCACAACTACTCCCCCTGCTGAGCTCAGTGACTTAATTTTTATTTTTGGATTTGCATGGGGTTTGAACTCAAGTAGTGGCAAATCTGCATTTTCTTTCACATTGCTACATATTTACCATGACCTTGAGTTCAAATCCCAGGCTAGGAAAGAAAACTGGTAGAAATTCAAAACAAGGGAGCTTTATTTCTTTTTTAATTTAGTTACATAATTAATTCATGTTTTTATTTATTCTTTATTTTGCCAACAAGGGGCTTGAACTCAGGTCATGGCAACTCTGCCTCAGCTTCAATCGCCCAAGGGTGGGGCACCCTCGGACCCATTGCCAATCCAGGGATCCTAGGCCCAGAGGGCTTTCAGGAAGAAAAAGAAATACGTAGCATAGCACAAAAAGTGGCAAGCTGCAGAGGGCTGAGGGTTTTACATTTTTTTCTTTGCACAGTGACCATCCTAGGTCTGAATAACATGGCTGCAAGTGGACCTGGCCTGCCATACCTGAAGGTTGGCTTCTTATCAGGGAATCCTTAGGCCAACCGGTGAACATAGGCCCCGGGTAAAAAATCCCAGTACTGACACCTACCATGGCAGAAGATCACAAAAGACTCGTTCCTATGCATAGGAATACCAACTGAAAGAGTACATCATGCTTCGGTCTAGTCTAAAATTGGATGCAATAATCCTAGGACGCTGGTTGATCTTAATTAATAGGTTATTATGCATGAAAAGAATAATATTCCCTAAATGGCGATATAATAAATGCATAAAAGTTGGTAGGAATGTAGTAGGTGTCATTCAATCATGGATAGATGGCTCTGGCGCTCGTTGCTAATCTATATTTATTTGTATACCACCCTCTGCCTATACATGTATCACTGTTTTGGCCAAACCTGGGGCTGGATCTCAACACCTGGGAACCACCTCACAGCTTCATTGGCTAAAGGCTGCCATGCTTACACTCATTCATTCATGAATTGGGCTTGCTAAACCCTGAGTTCACATCCCAGCATTTCCAAAAATTTAATGTTGGAGTAAGAAGCCAAGTGTGACACATGTTTTCCTTTTCTGTGAGATTCCTGGGTGTCAGGCATGATGGAGAACATATTTACAAATCTGGATGCTGTGATAGGATGTAAACAATGTAATAAATTGTAGAGGGGTCATTAGAGTCAATGAAATAAATGGTAAATAAATGAATAAAACAAGAAATAAAATGAATAACCACACCCAACAAAATATGGTCTGACTGTGTGTATGGAAGGATAAATACTATCTTTAAACTGGATATAAGGAGTATGTTTTCCAGCTCTTAGGCTTGAATTCAGGTCTAGAGAACAGGCCTGACTTTCTTGTCTTCAAGCATGTTCAGATTCCCTTCCATCACGGTGCTACATATGTACCTAGACCTTGAGTTCAGATCACAGGCCTGGCAGAAAAAGTGTCATGAATTGCAAACCAGGGAACTAAATATTTTTTTAATTGAGGGCTATTGGAGAAGCCATAGTCCCACATGGCAACATAGGCCTACAGTTCGAATACAGTCATGCCACTTCCAGATGGTGGGAGATCCTAAAAAATTCGTTCCCATCCACAGGAATAACGATGGAATGTTATCAATGTCACAGTTGAATGACATGCTAATGAATGGTAATTGTACACAATTAGAATTCATGATTTCAGTCGGCTGATTGATTTTATTTAATATCTTATGAAACATTAAAAGAATACTATTTCTCACAGGGATGCAATAATTTCAGGACACTGATTTACTTAATAGTTTATTAAAGATAAAAATTAGAACATTAATTACATGGAGGCATAATTATACCCAAGAATTGGTAGGAATGTAGTCTATATAACTGAACAATAGATAGACATCTCTGTAAATATATATATATATATATATATACATATATACATATATAATTAGTGTACTACGATCTGCATTTCAATCTGTTCTTATTTTGTCAACCCTTGGTGCTTGACCTCAGATCCTGGGAACTGCCTATCAGCTTAATTTGTTCCAGGATGGCATGCTGACACAAACACATTCATGAATTTGGCCCTGTAGGCCTTGAGTTCAGATGCCATCACGCCCAAACAATGAATCATGGAGTAAGAAACTGATGGTGACACATGTTTTCCTTTTCTGTGGAAGTCCTGGGTATCAGGTAGAAGTGGAATACATATGCAGAGCTATATCCTATTTAATTAATGTAACCAGTGTTCTTTTTGCCATATTAGTCAATAAAATAAACAGTCAATACATGTTGGGTCTTTGTTTGCCCCAGAAAGATGGATGGGGCCCGGGAATGTTAAGTGTACCACTGGTCCTTTTCCTTAGCCCGGGAGACATTCAGACACAGTGGGGAGTCAAGTCAAGCAAGAACTCGTTAATTACCAGACAGCAAGTACCTTTTAAAGAGAAAAACTGCCAGCAATGGAAGGGGAGGGAAAGGAACCTACCAATCACTGTAAAGGTCACACCCTATTATGCGCCTAAGCTTTATCCAATCAGATATTAAGGTAAACAATTGAGCTGTTCCCATTCAACTTCCTCTCAGTCTCATCTTCGCTGCCCATGTGCCCCACAAACACATGAATAAAACAAAAAATAAAATGAATAACTACACTGAATGCAATATGGAGTCAACCTATGTATGTAAATATAAATCATATCTTTAAAATGTACACAAATAAGATGTATTCTAGTCCTGGGGATCGATTTCAGACCTAAGGAACAGATATGAATTTCTTGACTTCAAGAAGGCTAGCTTCCCCTTTCCATACAGTGCAACAGAGTTACCCAGACCATGAGTTCCAATCCCAGTCCTAGCAGAAAAAATGGCACCTTTATACTATGTGATGCCAATTCTTAGGTATTTCTTTTTGCCCCATTTAATGAACATGATTGTTTAAAGCCTTCATGAGGTATTGATTAAAATCGATCAGTGTCCTATAATTGTGTATAATTAGAATTATTTAAGAGCTGCCCATTCACTCATAACATACATCATGTTCCATTGATATTCATATAGAAAGGAATGAGTATCTAAGGATCTCCTTCCATTTGGAGTTGGCAGGACCAGGATTCCAACTGTTGGCTCCAGCTTCCACCATTTTAACTCAAGGATAGGGAACTCACTGGTCTGTCCAAGAACAGCAAGACCAATGATTAGGCAGGCACCATTCGCTCTCAGCAGTCCTCATTAATGTTTACAAGGCTGTGATAGGAGGATCATGGTCAAATTCACACTAGGCAGGAAAGTCCTTGAGATCCTTGTCCAACTTCAGTGCCAACAAAGCCAGAAGTAGAGCCGTGTAGCTCCAGTGGTAGAGGGCTAGCCCTGGTCAAAAACAGCTAACAACACACACACACACACACACACACACACACACACACACACACACACACACACACACACACTGCAGTCTAATCATCTATCTGTTTATATATTGGCCATTCCTAGGGTTGATCTCAGGTCCTCAAATTTGCCCGCCAACTTCTCTTCCCTCAGACTGGTGTGCTAACATTTACCCACTCACAAAGTGGGCCAGCTAGGTCCTGAGTACAAGTCACAGAACTGCCAAAAACTTAATCCTGGTGGAAAGCCAATTGTCCCACTTGGTTTCTTTTTTTGTTTTGGTTTGGGTTTTTTTGTTTTTGTTTTTAATTTAATTTTATTTTATTTGTGAACATAATGTACAGAGGAGTTACAATTACATGGGCAGGATAATGCGTACATTTCTTACCAAGCATTGCAGCCTCCTCCTTTGTTTACCCTTCACATCCCTTCCCAGCCTCCCCCCTCCCCCCCAATCCCAATCCTTCTCCTTCCCCCCCTTCTCCCCCCCCACACCAAAGTTGTAAAGTTCGTTTTCTACATGACAACTTGTACTTCTCATTGTTGCAACAGGTCCACCTGTATCCTTAAACAACCACTTGGTTTCTTTATCGATGAAATTCCTGGGACTCAGGAATGATGTAGAATACATAGGCAAATCTATGTCTTATGTAATAAGATGCAAAAAATATTATATGTGTAATCATGTTCACTAAAATATATAAGAAACAAATAAAACACAAAATAAAATGAATACACTAACTGCAATATGCAGTAAAAATTTGTAAGTCAATAAAAATCAGGTACTTAAAATATATACGAATATTATTTTTTCAAGTGCTAAGACTTGAATTCAGGCCCTAGAAACAGGCCTGACTTTTTTGTCTTCCAGAATGGTGATCTTCCCCATCCCCCACAGTGCTGAAGATTTACCCAGAACCTGACCCAGACCCTGAGTTCGAATTCCAGGCCTAGCAGAAAAAATGGCATGAATTCCAAGCCAAGGAGCCTCATAATTTTTAATATATTTTTAATGTATTTATGTATGTATGTATGCATGTATGTATGTATGTATGTATGTATGTATGTATGTATGTATGTATGTATTTTTCTTTTGTCAAGCACAGGGCTTGAACTCAAGTTATGGCAATTCTGCCCCTGCTTTGATTACTCTAGGCTAGGGTGCAGCCAGGGGACCCACAGCCGAACCTGGGTTCCTGGGAACCAAAGGCTGACAAAAAAAAAAAAAGAAAGAAAAAAAATACTAGCAACTTGCAGATGGCTACCAATTTTACATTTGTTTTCTTTGCAAGGTGACCATCCTGCTTCTGAATGACACGGTTGAAGAATGTTGGTAACTTGGTATTGCTGAAGGCTGGCAGGCTACCAGGGAAGCCATAGGCCAACATGGCAATATAAGCCCTGTGTTTGAAACCAGGTCCTGACCCCTACCAATGGATGGAGATCCTAAGAGTCTCCTTCCTATTCACAGGAATACCGATGGAAGATTATGAATGGCAAGGTTGAATTAGTTGTTTCTGAATATTACTATATAAATAGAGTGATTTTAGTAGACCAATGGATTTTAATGAATATTTTTGACACATTCAAAGAATACTATTAATTACATGGACACAATATTTCCAGGGCAGTGGTTGATTTAATTAATAATTAAGGATGAAAACAATAATATTGATTACATGGAGGTATAAGAAATGCCCAAGAATTGATAGGAATGTAGCCTATGTAATCGAATAATGTATAGACATCTCTGCCACTCTATAAAAATCAATATTTATTTGTGTATTACCATCTGCTTGTCTATCTGTTCTAATTTTGTCAACTCCTGGAGCTGCATCTCAAGTTCTGGAAATGCTTGTCAGCTCAATATGCCTCAGGCTGGCATACTGACACTCATCCATTCATGAATTGGACCTTGTAGGCTGTGACTTTACATGCCAGCACACACAAAAATTGAATAGTGGAGTAAGAAGCCAATGGTGACACATGTTTTCCTTTTCTGTGAAAGACCTGGGTATCAGGTGTCAAGTTTCATACATAGGCAAATCTATATCCTATGTAATAAATGTAATAAATATTTCATGTGTAATAACAGTCAATAAAATAAATGGTAAGTAAATGAATAAAACAAAAATAAAATGAATAAGTACACTAAGCACAATATGGGGTCAGCATACGGGGTTCGATTTCAGGGTCTGGGAAGTGCCTGGCAGCTGAATTGCCTAGAAGCTGCTGTGCTGACAGTCAGCCATTCATTAATTGAGCCTTCTAGGCCCTGCCAAAAAATGTAATCGTGAAGTGAGAAGCCGAGCGTGACACATGATTTCTTTTTCTTTGAAAGTGCTTGGTGACAGCTAGGATGTATAATTCAGATGAAAATCTATATGTAATGTATGCAAATCTATATTTAATAGGATGTTATCAATGTAAAAAATGTCCTAGGTGGAAGAATTGTCACTACTATAAATGAAAAGCAGATTGAATTAGTAGTGAATCATTCTATGATCAAATTAGACACTACAATTATAGGATGTGGATTAAGTTTAATATTTTATTAAGTATTACCAGAATAAAAATTGCATGGAAACATAAATACCTAGTAATTGGTAGTAACACATGATGCATAATTTAACAATATATATATATATATATATATATATATATCTGTCTCATTCTATTAAATATGAAATTATGTGTATGGGTGTATGTACATATGTGATAAACAATAACAGGATATTGAGTAATTTAGTTAATGCTTTATTAATTGTTAACTGGGACACATCATTAATAATATAATAAGTAATAATTGGTAGTAATATCCATAAATTAATAATATACAGACATCTTTCTGTGTATATAATGCTTATATACATCAATCTCTATTCATACCTTTTCACTCCTGGGGCTCGGTTGTTGAGTGCTCACCTAGTGTGCATGAAGCCCTGGGCTCGATTCCTCAGTGCCACATAAACAGAAAACCCAGAAGTTCTGCTGTCTTTCGATCAATTGAATTCTACCCTTGAGCATAAATGCTTAGGGACAGTGTCATAACTTTTATTCAAGCCCCAGGACTGCCGCCAAAAAGAGGTACAATGTTCTAACGGCAACTATAGAAAGACAGGACTTCAAATACCACATGAAAGAGCAAGCTAGGAGTCTGGGGCTGACAGCTGCCAACTAAACTGACTTAGTCAGATATAAACTGCTGCAATGCAGCTCCATGGGTTACCCCCATCATCCTGACTTACCCTGGCTTACTCCTGATATCCTGGCTTCTCTGGGGCTTTAAAACTTGACAGGAAGTCTGCTAGACTCTTTGAAATATGGCTCTAAGTGGTAGAGTTATAGCCTTTTGCAAATGTTATTAGAACAATAATATCCCCAAGCTTTAAGCTCAAGCTCCATGACTAACCCCCCGCCTCCAAAAAAAATCCCACTAAACTGTTAGGTGTGAACTTGTGTGGTTTGTGAAATGTTCCTCAAAGAATGGTGATATTGATTAGAGTGGCCTAAGTCTAATGACAGCTTGTGGAACAGAGCTATGTGTGAGTCATCCATAGGGTACTCTGTGTTGAGTCCTGCACATGGTGCTATGTGCTGAGTCCTTCACAGGTTGCAGTGTGCTGAATCCTGCATTGGGTGCTGGGTGCTAAGTCTTTCACAGGATGCTGTGTGCTGAATCATGCAAAGAGTGCCATGTGCTATGTACTTCACCAGGTGCATTCTTTCATTGGGTCCTTGTAAGATCTCCCCACGGAGATAATTATGCAGACAAGACTATTGAGGCTCATAAATGTATCCATGGCAGGGACAAAATTATGTATTACTGTAGACTAGTGAGTTGTCTACTTCAGACAATTGTTTTGTTTTTTCTAAATCATAAACCTTGAAATAGGGGTGTAAGCTCTGACCCTTACCTCTTGGGCTCATGTTTAGCACTCCACCGCTTGGAGCCATGGACCCCTTGCAGCAGATGCCACAGCCTAGGGGTCTATAGCTGAGGTCTCTCATCCTGCCTTCCCAGGAAGCTGAGATCTGAGTATCTGTGTTCCAAATTATCCCAGTCACAATAGGTCCCATGAGCGTATTATCTCCAGTTCACCTCTAAGAAACCTGACGTGGAAGCTAGGTGCTTGTCACTCATGCCTGTCATCCTAGCTACTCAGGAGGATGAGATCTGAAGATCATAGTTCAAAGCCAGCCTGGGCAGGGAAGTCCTTGAGACACTTAGCTCCAATGGGCCACCAGAAAAGCTGAAATGGTGTTTGGGTCAAGTGGTAGAGCACAAAACTTGAGCTGAAGAGCTCACGGACAGCATCCAGGCCCAGACATCAACTCCTACAATAATAAAAATATAGAGAAACAAACTAACATACCTGAAATAGAAGGCTTGGAATATGCCTTAGGGGTAGAGTGCTTTGCAAATATGAAACCCTGCGTTTGATTTCTCAGGAACACAACAGTAAAAAAAAAAATACTAAAGTAGCTCTGTGGTTCAAGTGGGAGAAGGCTATGATTGTACAAAAGAAACTAGGTACAGTTCTCAGGTCCTGAGTTCAACCTCCAAGAATGGTGCCCGTGCCCCTGTGCACCCGCATGTTTACACACAAACACACACACACACACACACACACACACACACACACACACACACACACACACACACACACAGACTAGAATTGATGCTGTTACACAAAATGGTAAAGCACCGGGCTTCTGCACTGAGCTCATATACAGCACCCTGGCCCTGTGTTCAACCCCCAAACCTAGCCACCCAGGGCCCAACTAGGAGAAGTCAAATGTTTCAAAACCTGATGAGATTCACCAACCCTAGATGACAGGAACCTTTGTGATATCAGACATGTGCTTGGATTTCCCAAGCTTCCAGAAACCTAGGAGAGGCATCATAGGCCCATCATCACTGGCAATGAAACAATTAAGTTCAGTGCCCTAGTTGTCTGCCAGAAGGACTCTTGAATTATATTAAGTACTGTATCTGAACACCGGAATATAGTCTCACAAAGGCGGGATAAGTGCAAAGGACTTGGCCTGCCACAGGAGGTGGCACAAATGAAGGCTTCCTGTCAAACCAGAGCACTGGGGAGAGAGATAGTTTGGGGAACAAAGAGACCTTTTTCTCCTGACCTTCAGAGCCCGCCCAAAATCATCCTCACTATCTGACCCAGATGGAGTTGTTTGTTACACAGCTGTACAGAAGTGAGGGCTTTTGCCTGCCTGTCCAGACAATGAGAGAGACTTCTTCCAGCAGGCCTGGGATGCAGAGAAACCCTCAGGCTACACTGGGAACAGTGAGGGGAGCTCTGTATTATGCACTGTCATGAAAGCAGTCTCTGTAATGAAATCATTTTATTGAATACAAATTTCCTAGCTTGATGCCATTCATCATAACTACTCTGGAGCTTCACCTCTAGGAATATATCCATACATACCCAAAGACATGGAGGTACAGGCTCTTTTTGAGGGGGCAGGTCCTGGGGTTGAACTATGAGCCTAGGCATTGTCCCTGAACTCCTTTTGCTCAAGGGTAGTGCATTAACTTTGAATCCCAGCCCCACTTCTGGGTTTTCCTGTGATCTCTTAGAAATAACAGTGTCATGGATTTTGCTATACTTGCTGGGTTCAAACTCAGATTCTCTATACCTCAGCCTCCTGAGAAGCTGGAATTACAGTGAGAAGCAACTGGCACCTTCTTTCTTTTCTTCTTCATTTTTTCATCCAGACAATCTGACTTCTTAACAGGGTCATTCCAAAGGTTTGAATTTATAAATTATCTACCCAATGATCTTTATAACTATTATCTCTGAGAAGGATTTTCTCTCCTCATCTTCTCCTCTCGGTCACAGGTTTGAAGCCAAAAGTGAGAAAAGAGTGTCACAGGATTTGGGAGCAAATGTCCACAGGACACGCACGTTCTGTCACTTAGCATTGAGCTGCAGTGAATTTGCTGTCTCAAGATGAGAGGACCAAAAGCTGGAGCGATCCTTATACTGTCTTCATTGCTCCTTTTGTCTATAAAATGATCTAATAATTATGAGAGTTGTGTGTCTCCAACCTTAAGTATGTAGAACACACTAGACTCGTCTTCATGTATCTCTTTTTCTCTAGTGCCTCTCGAAATTTAGACTAAGGATTTGTATGGAGGGGTTCCTTGGTTTCTTCCTGAGAAAAGATGATTGAATCCTGTTTGCGAGATTGCCATTCAAATTCAGCCTGAGCAGGAATTCTGTGAGACTCTTATCTCCAATAAACCACCAGTAAACCAGAAGTGGTACTGTGTTCCAGAGAGTAGAGCTCCAGCTGTAAGAGAGAAAGCCGAGCAGGATTCACAGTCCTGACCAGGAAAGAAAGCCTGGGAGGCGCTTATGTCCAATTAACGACCAGATGGCTGGAAGTGGAGTTGTGGCAGTGGTAAAGCCTCAGCCTTGGGAAAAACAGCTGAGAAACGCATCGGGCCCTGAGTTTAAGCCTTAGTATGGCCACAAAAATTTTCAGTGATCTACCTATTTAATCTGTATACTACCTCCCAGAATGCAAACAGACCTTACGTAATGCTTCTCCTTTTATTTACTGATTTATTTTTCAGATATGCTCCTTATGCATACTGCATCATTCTCTTCATTTCAGGCCCATGGCTTTTCTCTTCCAGGATTCCAGGCTGTGTCCTTATATGATACACCGACACTCTCAGCAGATTTTATTTACATTTTATTATGAGGCCAATGTAGGAACAGTAACAAACCAGGCAGGGGAAGAGAAGATCAGGTTTCATAGAAGTAACCAGTATTCAGAAAATTAAACTTGGGGATGTAAAATGGCAGCATACTTATGTAAAAAACTACCATTAAGGAAAAGATGAGGGAGCTGGGAATGTGGATTATTGAGAGAGTGTTTGTCTAACATGCAAGAAGCCCTGGGTATGATTTCTTGGTAGCACATACATGGATTAAGTCAGAATTGGGACTGTGGCTCAAGTAGTAGAGTGCTACAAACAGTGCCCAGGCCTTGAGTTCAAGACAAGAACTGGCAAAAATATACCTAGGTGTTGGGTCTGTGTCTGTCCAACGAAAGATGAACGGGTCCGAGGAAAGGTCAGTGCCGCGCTCGCCGGTTCCCTAGCCTCCTTCAGCTCGGGAGGCAATCAGACACAGTGGGGAGCCAAAGCAAGCAGGAAGAAAAACTCATTTATTAACAGAGAGCAGCCCTTTTTAAAGCCAAAAAGGGTGGGTGGCATGGCAGGGGAGGAAGAGGAACCAACCACTGTCAAGGTCACACCCTATCAGGCAACTAAGCTTTCAAGGGCTGGTTCCGCACTGAACTTAAGGCAAATTGTGCTCAGCCCACTCTACTCTCTCAGCACCTGTTTGCTGCCCATGTGCCCTGAAGATTCCCCCTCACTTTTTTCTTGTTTTAACAGGATTACATTTGTAAGAATAGGATTTGCCACATAGTGGGTTTGAGGCAAGTCTGGGGGTCGAGATTCACCAGACAAGGATAGCGAGGGCCCTTGTGCGTGATCCAAGAGCCTGTCTCAGTTGCCTCACATCCCCACCTAGCACAGTAATAAACATCAGTCCTACCACAGTTAGAAATGTCTGAAGCAGTTCAATTATTTCCTGGGAATATATAAAAGTCAGTATCAGTATCTCGTAAGTTCGTCCTCTTTAGAACATGGGAGCAACCTGGGTATTGGGAGTTCCACACATGTGGCACAGTACATCCTCATGGGCCCCCACACTTAGGCCGTTCTACTATAGTCCAGAAAAACAAGGAAAATTTAAAACAAACTGCAGACATAGCAAAGCAATCCTGGGCACCTGGTGTCTTTTAAGTTAGCAAGTTCCTTGTACATGCCTTTAAGCTAGCACACGGGTCAAAATGACCTTTGAGCTTTACTGTCAATGGCTCCTAACATCATCTCCCCCATCTTTGTTTAAAGAAGTGAACCCACCTGTCTGACATTGGGTGGATTGGCTTGTCTGCCTTACTTGTCATGGGGAAGTTCTTCAGAGTGAACCTGAAGGCCCTGTATTTAGGTTGGTTAGACTGACACCACCTCTTACCTGTCTCCGGCTGCGATTCCTCTAGGGGGGAAATTCATTCACTTGGAGCTTGATCTTATGTAACAGGCTGGCTAAGCTCAAACGAGTTTTGCAGTGTAGGTATAATGCAAGGAAGGCATAGAAAAAGCATTAGCAAAAGCATTACCAGGCCAGGAAATGTCATTACCAGTCCTTTAACATTAGTGAAGAATGGAATAGCAGTCTTTGCCACTTCAGAGTCCAGAGGTGGGGCTTGTAACAAAAGGTGGTTGTTTAACAATAAGTATGGATTAAATGCCGCCATACAAGCAATTAGTAAAAGAACAATTAAAGCAGGTAATATTAAAATGACATACGGTGGTGATCAAAATGAAGGTCAGGCCACCAGGTCACAGGGACAGCTTCTCTTGTGGTGCTATTGATGATTTCTGCATTACCAGCTCTGATCACTGCCCAGGTCAATGTTTGAGGTTGATGCAGATTGCGTAGGTCCATTGCCAGGACTGGGAGGTTCAGGAAAACCAACAGCTGGAGTATCGCTATCTGCAATTGTTAGAGAACACAAGAGCTTCTCAAGGGCTGGTTGCCCTTGGGGATAGTTATTAGTTATCTTTCTGGATTTTCTCTTTTAAACACAAGCCTCGCCCATGGCTGTTTTTCTTTCCTTGTTAGTTCATCTTTGGGTATCCTCTTGTATAGAGGAGATGGGTAAAAACTTCAGTTTCCTGGCAGGGATCCAAATGGGGGCTGTCTTCCCTATGGGAAAAACGCATCCAAATCCTGCCCATAGTAACTAGGGGGTCAGGTCCTCTCCATTGTCATGTCAGGGGGATAGAAAAAAAACAATCTTTCACAACCAAGGTATATTCTGAAGGTATAGCAGGAGTCCAAGGCATGCTTCTTAGGGCGTTCTTATTAGCTCCATAGCTCCATCCTTTCATGTATCTTATGTAGATCTTGGAGCATATGCCAAGCCCAGGAGGCTTTTTGAATAACAAATATGGGTGTTAGATATTGTCAATGGCCACTGCTCCATCCAGATTGGGCTTCCCGGGTTACACCTAATGGGAGGTACTCTGGAGGAAGTGACATTTTAGGATTGGGGGTGCACCTGAGTGGGTCCCCTATGTTCTTCTCTGTAATTATGAAAGTTAAACAAATCCTTTTCCTTAACTCCCTCTAGATCCTGTTTAAGCCTTTGTGCTTCATCCCCATCCAGGATATCATCATAGGATGCTTGATGGTCTGTAGTGACCAAAGCATCCATTTGTCTTAGCATGTCTTGTCTTAGTAAATTGGCAGGGAATTTTTTTTTTTTTGCCACTAAAGGGCATATCTTTTCCTGTTCTCCATCTGGGCTAGTCCATGTCATAAGGGCAACAGTCTCTTGGAACTGGGTGTTGCCCTCTACCCCCAATAACAGGGGCCCAGGTGAAAGCTTCCAGTTCAAGGGCACTACCTCCTCCCTGAGTATGGTTCAATCTTCCCCAGTGTCCATTAAGCAGTGAAACCTCTTTCCGCCTACGAGAATACTCATTTTAGGGCAGAGTCCTTCCACCAGGGGTCGGTCCAATGGGCCTGGGTCGCACTGCCACACGGCTGCCTGGGCCTCTCAGCAGAAGGGTTACTCCTTGAGTTAGCGGGGCTGGAGGATGCACCTCCCCTAGTTTAAAGGCTTCCCATCTAAATCAAACTTGTATTCCTCCCCGCCCCTGGGGCAGAGTGTAGGGGATGGTTTGCCCCCAGGCAAATTGGTGGGGGATTGTTGTAAACAGTCCCTCTTAAAGTGCTCTTCCTGCCTGCATTTAAAACAAGTCCTCTCCCAGATGATCTTGGGGTTCCTTGGCCCTGTGCTGCCAATGCCTGGGTAATAGCCTCAGTCATTGAAGATGTCTGAGCCTTTAAAACTAAAGCTAATGATGGGAACTGGTGCTGTTGCGTTCCCACATCCTGGGAGGCCACCACCAAGCTGCCCAGGGAACGCTCTGTCAATCCCAGGCAGGCCATGCGGTGGTCTGCATTCATCCCTTCCCAGACCAGCTGCTTTACAAACTGATCATAGAAGTTCCCTTCCGGCAGCTTGCTGTGAATGCTCGATTAGATTCGGTCTATGAAATCTCGTAGAGACTCACCTGGATTTTGTCTCACTCCTGCTATGGGGGACTCAGTATGCCTACCATCCAGTTTGTACCACGCGGCAAGTCCTGCCTGTCTCACCTGGTCACAGTACGGGCCAGGTATTGTGGCCTGTTGGATGTCAGTGGAGTACCCTTCCCCCATCCCTGCTAATGTGGCATAAGTAATAGCTATCGCAGATTGAGCCTGCCAGTTATTCTCCGCCCACACTCTGCATTCCTCCTCAAAGAAAGCACACCATTTAATAAACTGAGAACTAGTAAGGACAGCTTTGGCCACATCCAGGCAGTCCTTAGGGACAAATGGCTGATGAGCAATGTCCTGTAATAGGGTCTGGGCCCAAGGAGAGTTTGGGCCATCCTCTGCCACCACCTTGTGAAGCTCTTTAAGATCCTTAGCTTCCCATGGATACTACTCCAAGGGCCTGTTACCCCTGGTGACAGATTGAATGGAAATGCTTGGGGAAGCCAATCCTGTGGCCTAGAGTCCGTGCTCTCGGGTGGCCCTTACATTCCAGGGTAGGTCTTCCAGTAGGTTACTTCTCCACCCCTTGGCCCCTCCATGGGATAGGGGTCTGGGTCTTGCAAGTCCCTCTTGCAGGTCTCCTAGGGTGCCATACCTCCCCTCCAATCGGGAGAATAGGGTGGGGGCCTACGACCATCAGGATCACCGGAGTCAGAGGGGTTAACTTTCACCCTCGTTTTGTCTTCCACTGTGCTTGTTTCAGTGCCCCTCAAGTCAAGGCGAACACTCTCCCACTTGTACCACAGTGCCACATGGGGTCTTTTCGTGGTTCACTGGAGATAAGCATCTAAAAGGCTTTCTTTGATTAGGCTGTCTTTGAACTGTGATCTTCAGCTCCCATCCTCCTGAGATTCTAGAGTTCCATGTGTGAGCAACTGACATCTCGTCTATTGTTTTTGGCAGTCCTTGGGATTGATCTTAGGGTGTGGGTACTGTCTCTGAACTCCTTTTCCTCAAGTTAGCCACTTGGGCCACTCCAGAGTTACTGGATTTTTCTGAGTATGTGTCACTGAGGATTAAACCCTGGCATTCATGCATGCTAAGCGAGCCCTTTACCACTAAGCGAAATTTCTATTCTCACTCTTACAATTTTATCCCTCACTAGATTTACCCAGATCCTGGGTTCAAATCCAATACCTAGAAGAGTAAATATCACGAATTGCAAGCCAGGGAGCTAATTTTTTTTATTTTACTTTTCTCAGTATGGGCTTGAAGTCAGGTTCTGGCAACTCTGCCTCAGCTTCAATCACCCTAGGCTGGGGTGCAGCCACTAGACCTACAGCTGCTTCTGGGATCCTAGACCCCCAGGTCTTGCAGGGAAAGCTATGCACAGAAAAAATGTGGCCTTTTTATGTTTTCTTCCTTTGCTCGGTGACCCTCATGGGTCTGAATGACACTGTTGCAAAGGGTACTTCACCTTGCATTGCTGAAGGCTGCCAGAATATCTGGGAAGTTATAGGCCCACGTGGCAACATAGGCCCCGATTTGAATCCCCCTCCTAACACCAACCAATGGCAGGAGATACTAAGAAAATGGTTCCCATCCATAGGAAGAAAAATGGAATGTTATCAATGTCAAGGTTCAATGAGTTGATCATGAATGATGCTCCTATAAATTTAGGCAGCATCATTTCAGGAGGCTAATTGATTTTATTTAATATTTATGAAGCATAAAAAGAATATTATTACTTACAGGAACACAATAATTTCAGGACATTGATTGATTTCATTAATAGTATAAGGATGAAAATAATAACATTAATTACGTGGAGGCATGATTAGTACCCAGGAATTGATAAGAATGTAGTCTATATAACTGAATAATTTATAGACATCTCTAAAACTCTATAACAATACATATTTATTAGCCTACTGCCATCTGCATGTCAATCTGTTCTTATTTTGGTAACACCTGGGTCTTGATCGCAGGTCTTGGGAACAGCCTGTCAGCTCAATTTGCCCCAGGATGGCGTGCTGACACTCACCCATTCATGAATTGGGCCTTGTAGGCTTGTAGGCCATGAGTTTAGATGCCAGCACTCCCCAAAATTGAATTGTGGAGCAAGAAGTTGCTGGTGAGACATGTTTTCATTTTCTGTGAAAGTCTTGGGTGTCACCTATGAAGTGGAATACATATGCAGACCTATATCTTATGTAATCAATGTAATCAATATTTTATGTGCTATAATAGTCAAAATAAATTGTCAATACATGAAGAAAACAAAAAAATAAAATAACAGCACTGAATGCAATATGGAGTCACCATATATATATAAATATAAATCATATATGTAAATGGTACATGAATAGGATGTTTTCTAGTGGTGGGGATCTATTTCAGGCCTAAAGAACAGACGAATTTCTTGACTTCAAGGAGGCCAGCTTCCCCTTCCCACACAGTGCAACAGAGTTACCACGGCCATAGGTTCCAATCCCAGTCCTGGCAGAAAAATGGCACCTTTATATTATGTAATAGTATAGTAATTCTTAGGTATTTCATTATGCCTCCATTTTATGAATGTGATTGTTTAAATGTTTCATAAAGCATTAATTTTGATTAGTGTCCTATAACACAATTGTATATAATTTTATCCTAGAATCATTGAAGAAATGCTCTTTAATCATGACATACGTCATATTCCATCGGTAATCATATGGACAGGAATAAGTTTCTAAGGATCGCCTACCATTTGGAGGTGGCAGGACCAGGATTCCAACTGTGGGCTACAGCTCCCACCACTTAAACCCAAGGATATGGAACTCACCAGTCTGTCCAAGAACATCAGTAAGACCAATGATTAGGCAGGCACCAGTGGATCTCAACAGTCTTCCTTGATACTTACAAGGCAGTGATGGGAGGATCATGGTCAAAGTCACCCTAGGAAGGAAAGTCCAACTTCAGTGCCAACAAAGCCAGAATCCCTGTGGCTCCAGCGTGGAAGGCCAGCCTTGAGCCAAAGCAGCTCACAGACTGTGCCCATATCCTCAGTTCAAGGTCTGGGACAGGGAACAAACATCCATATACAACAATCTGTGCAGCCATCCGACTAAAGCAGGTCACCCTCTTGTCTCCAACTGAATTGGATATTGTTCCCTGGGAAAAGGGCTGGGGGAGCTGCTATCTTCTTGACTCCGCCCATTCTGCATGCATCACAGCATTCTGGCCACAGCCCCATTCTTTCATGGTCCTTATGACCAATGAGATACAAGAATGGTGGCCACGCCCACATTCCATGCTGCCTGGT
Source organism: Dipodomys merriami (assembly GCF_024711535.1). NCBI lineage: Eukaryota > Metazoa > Chordata > Mammalia > Rodentia > Heteromyidae > Dipodomys > Dipodomys merriami. The sequence continues at coordinate 28,083 of NW_027203641.1, forward strand.
AGCACTGGGATTCCCTCTGTTAGGTTACACTACTACCAGCAGTTGAGGAAGGTAGAGATGGCTGAATGGTGAGAAGAGACTCAAGGCAACTGGAATATAGAAGGAAATTGAGATGCCTGCCTACACCCCAGCCCCCTCCCCACCTTCCCAAGGTTTGGAATTTCAAACATCAGGCAATGGCACCCTGCCAGGTTGTCTAAAGCCCCAACCTGGTCCCTGGGCATGGCTTTCTTCTCTGAGGCCAGGTGTCTGCAATGCCACTGCCATCGCTGCTCGCCCCACCTGGAGCAGCATCAAGCAACTTCTTCCAGGAGCACATGTGAGTAGCTGCCCCAAAACCACCCCTACCCCGGGTCAGACACCCCTCTGGGGGCATCATGACCCCCTGCTTGTGTCCTCTCCCTGGCTTTGAGGAGCTACCTTTTTCTCTTGGGCATTTCTGAAACAGAGCCTCAATATATGCTCTGGCTGGGCTTGATTGAGGTCCTCCTATCTGTGACAGGTATGCTCCACCAGGCCTGTTACTCTGTAGTTGAGATGGTAGACATGTAGCAACATGTGCAGTCATCAATTTAGATGGATTATCCCAAACTTTTAGTCCAAAGCAGCCGATCCTTTTTTTTTTTTTTTCTTTTAAATTGTGAAAATACAGTACAGAGGGGTTAAAATTACATGGGGCAATGAGTACATTTCTTATCAAGCATTGTAGGCTCCTCCTTTGTTTCCCCTTCCCATCCCATCCTCCCCCCACCCCCCTACCCGACCCTCCACCTCCCCATACCAAAGTTGTAAAGTTCATTTTCTACATACGAATTCTACGTCTCATTGTTGCAATGGGTCCACCTGTAATCCCTCTTTAAACGATTTGTTTTTTCCCTTCCCCTCCATAAATTACAACAACATCAAATACAGTGAAAGCAGGGATTATACCGTGGGGCAGGGACATAAAAAGCAACAAAGAAATAATCTTATAAATGTACTAGAAACAATCCTATGAAAGAAAAAAATTGAATACATATCTTAGGGTTCATTTCCCTAACATGAACTGATCTGACCTTTTCTGCTTTACTCAGAAATTTACTAGTTATTGCAAATAAGGGAAACCATGGGACCTATGTTTCTTTGGGCCTGGCTTACTTCACTTAATATAATTTTTTCCAAGTCTTTCCATTTCCTAACAGAGCAATGTCATTCTTTGTGATGGAGGCATAGAATTCTATTGTGTATATATACACCATTTTCTTGATCCATTCATCTACCAAGGGGCATCTGAGTTGCTTCCATATCTTAGCTATGGTAAAAAAAAAAAAAAAAAAAAAAACCCGCAATAAACATAGTTGTGCGGGTAGCTTTAGTGTGGTCTTGTTTGTGAACATTTGGGTAAATGCCCAAAAGTGGGATTGCTGGATCATAGGGGAGCTCTATGTGGAGTCTTTTGAGGAAACTCCATACTGCTTTCAAAAGTGGTTGAACAAATTTACACTCACACCAACAATGCAATAAGTTTCCCTTCTGTCGACATCCCCTCCAAAATCTGTTGTTATCAGAGTTCTTGATTATATCCATTCTAACTGGGGTGAGGTGGTATCTCGATGTTATTTTGATTTGCATTTCTTTTATGGCTAGAGAGGTTGAGCATTTCTTCATGTGTCTATCGGCCATCCTTTTTTCCTCTTCAGAGAAGTTTCTCTTTAAATCTTTAGCCCACTTATTTATTAGGCAGTTGTTTCTTTGAAGACTTGTTGTTGGGGGATGTAACTTTTTGAGATCCAGGTATATTTTAAATATGAGACCTTTGTCCACTGTATGGTTAGTGAAGATTCTCTCCCAATCCATGGGCTTTCTATTGATCTTTCTAGCTATGTCCTTTGCCATTTAGAAGCTCTGCAATTTCATGGAATACCATTGTCCAACCTTTCTTTGATTTCTTGTATTTCTGGGTCTCTATTAAGAAAATTTAAGCCTATGCCAAGGAGACTAGGATTTTTCCTATTCCCCTGTAATGTTTTCAGAGTGTCTGCTTTGACTCCAAGGTCTTTGATCCATTTGAAGTTGATTATGGTACAGGGGGATATATAAATATCTACGTTTAGTTTTCTACAAGTAGTTAACCAATTTTGCCAGCACCATTTACTGAAGAAGCTGTCTTTCTTCCATTCTATTTTGTTAGCTCCCTTATTGAATATTAAATGGCTGTAAGTATGTAGGTTCATTTCTGGGTTTTTCATTCTATTCCATTGGTCTGGAGTTCTGTTCTTGTGACAGTACTAAGCTGTTTTGAATAGTATTGCTTTGTAGTAGAGTTTGAAGTTTGCTATTGATATTCCTCCAGGACTGTTCTTTCGGTTGAGGGGCGTTTTTGCTATGCAGGGTCTTTTATTGTCCCCTATGAATTATTGGATTGCCTTTTCAATTTCCTTGAAGAATGAGGTTGGAATATTGATAGGTATTGCCTTGAATTTGTAGAGAGCCTTGGGAAAGATTGCCATTTTCATGATGTTGGTCTTTCCAATACAGGATCATCTGAGTTTTTGCCACTTTCTAAGATCTCTTTTGATTTCGTTTTTCAGGTTTTTAAATTTTTCAACATAGAGTTCCTTCACTTCTTTGGTTAAGTTAATTCCTAGGTATTTTATTTTGGGGGGGCTATTACGAATGGACATGCTTTCCTAATTTCAGCCACACTTTTCTCATTGTTGGTATACAGAAAAGCCATTGCTTTTTGAGGGTTAATTTTATACCCTGCTACTTTGTCAAAGTTTTGATCAACTTGAGTAATTTGGGAGTGGCTTCTATGGAATTCTTTAAATACAAGATCATGACATCTGCAAAGAGGGAGATTTTTACTTCTTCTTTCCCAATTTGGATCCACTTTAGGTTTGCATCTTGTCTTATTCCTGTAGCTAGGCATTCTAATACTAGATTGAAGAGAAGTGGAGAGAGTGGACATTCTTGTCTGTTTCCTGAGTTAAGAGGAAATGGCTTCAGTTTTTCACCATTAAGTATAACGCTGGCTGTACGTTTGTCATACATAGTCTTTATTGTATTGAGGAAAGTTCCATGGATTCCTAATTTTTCCAGAACCTACATCATAAAGGGCATTGGATCTTGTCAAGTGCTTTTGCTGCATCTACTGATATGACCATGTGGTTCTTATCCTTTCTCCTGTTGATGTGATAAATTATATTAATTGATTTGTATATATTGACCCAGCTTTGCATCCCTGAAATGAATCCTATTTGTTCATGGTGTAGGATTTTTTGGATGAATTGTTGAAGTCGATTAGCCAAAATTTTGTTGAGAAGTTTTTCATCAATGTTCATCAAAGAAATGGGTCTATAGTTATCTTTCGGTGATGAGTCCCTGCCTGGTTTTGGGATGAGGGTTATTATGGCTTCATGGAATGAGTTCAGTAGTGAACTTTCTCCTTCAATTTCATTGAAGATTGGTGTGAGCTGTGTTTTGAAGGCCTTATAGGATTCTGCTGTAAAGCCATCTGGTCCTGGCCTTTTCTTAGATGGGAGGTTTGTTATTGCTGTTTCTATTTCAATGCTTGATATGGGCCTGTTAAGATAGTTTAACTCATCTTGGTTTAGTTTTGGCATGTCAATATTTCCTAGGAAAAGGTTCATTTCTGCCAAGTTCTCAAACTTATTAGCATAAAGTTTTGAGAAGCATTCCCTTAAAATACTCTGAATCTTGGTTGTTTCCGTGGTGATATTTCTATTCTCATCTCTGAATTTATTTATTTGGGTGTGTTCTCTTCTTTTTCTGATAAGATTTGCTAAGGGTCTGTCAATTTTGTTAATTTTTTGGAAGTAACAAATCTTTGTTTGTTGCTTCTTTCTATGCTTTCTTTTGGATTCTAATTCATTAACTTCTGATTTCATTTTAATTATTTATTTCCTTCTACTGGATTGGGGGTTATCTTGCTGCTCTTTTTTAAGGAGACTCAAATGTCTCATTAAATGGTTGGTTTCAGATCTCTCCAATTTGTTGATGTAGGAATTCAAAGCTATAAACTTGCCCCTGAGTACTGCCTTTGCTGTGTCCCAAAGGAGCTGGTAATTTGTGTGTTCATGAACATTGAATTTCCTTTCTAATCTCTTCCATAACCCAATCGTGATTCAGCAGTAGTTGTTCAGCCTCCATATGTTACAGGACTTTCTCCGGTGGCTTTTGGTGTTGAGTTCTAATTTTATTCCCTTGAGGCCTGAGAGAATGAAAGGTATAAATTCAATGTTTCTGAATTTGGACAAGTTGGCTTTGTGGACTAAAATGCATTCTATTTTGGAAAATGTTCCATGTGTAGCTGAGAAAAATGTGTATTCTGATGCTGCTGGGTGAAATATTCGGTAGATGTCTGTTAAATCTATTTGATCTATGCAGCTGTTTAGATCTGCGGTTTCACTGTTGAGTTTTTGCCGAGTTGATATATTTAGTGGGGAAAGTAGTGTGTTAAATTCTCCAACAATTAATGTCTTTGGATCTCTGTGAGATTTGAGGGAATGTACTGTTTCTTGAATAAATTTTTGTGCTCTGTTGTTTGGCGAATGGATATTTAGAATTGTAATATCCTCCTGAAGGAGAGATCCCTTAATTAGTTTGTAATGACCTTCTTTATCTCTTCTCAGGAATTTTAATTTGAAGTCTCTTTTATCTGATATTAGGATTGCAATTCCTGCCTGTTTATGGGGACTGTTTGCTGGTAGATTTTGTTTCTGCCTTTCACATTCAAAATGTGTTTGTTTTTATGGGCAAGATGTGACTCCTGAAGGCAGCAGATAGAAGGATCTTGCTTTTTAATCCAACTAGATAGTCTAAGTTGCTTAGTTTAAGAGTTAAGTTAATGTTCAGAGATAGGACTGAGAGGTGTATGGGAGTACCTGGCATTTTATCCACCTTCTTGGGGACTGAGTCAACAGGGTTCTTCTTATGGTTCTTGGATTCTCAGTTTGGGTGCGATTTCTTGGCCTTTATTGTGGTCTTGTTAGTTTTATGTGTAGGACGTCTTTAAGAATGTTTTGTAGAGCTGGTTTGGTGGAGATATATTGTCTCAATTTTTCTTTGCTATGGAAGGTTTTTTATTTGACCTCCAGTTATGAAGGAGAGTTTAGGTGGGTACAGAATTCTTGGTTGATAATTGTTTGTCTTTAGGGCATGGCATACATCTTTCTAGGCTCTTTTTGCTCAGTTTTTTCTGCTGAGAAATCTGAGGTGATTCTAATTGTTTTCCTTTTATAGGTGATTAATCTTTTCTCCTTGACAGCTTTCTTTGGTCTGAATTGATCCTGTTGAAGTAGGCCCTGAGAGGAGACTGGAGCTGGGACAGCTTCTTTGCAGGTTTTGTTTTTGTTTTAGGGATTTTAGAAAAAATAAAATAAACAACAAAAAACAAAAACTTTGGCTCCAACCAGCCCAGTTCTTGGAATGAAAAGAATGCCTCTAGGTCCCTCTCCCTGGAACAACTTAACCTACCTTCATTGTTCTGTTAAGGACTGACTGATTAAACAGATAGCTAGATAGCTGGCAAATCCCGAGTTTACTATAAACTCTGCCTTTTTCACCTGCTTATGTTAAACTCCACTAAACTCCTTTGTGTATGTTTACCATAAGCTCTGCTTTACTGTTGAATTCATAAGTCATTTAAACCAAAAGTGATACGCTGGTTTAAACAGCCATTATGTCACAAAGTGTAACCTCATTGGTTGCCTATGTGACCAGGCATCACCTTGTGATTTTTGCCTTTAAAAACCTAAGCATGTTGGCCATTGGGGGTCGCAGTATCAGCTCCCAAGCTTGTGCTGCAGCCCTGGCCGGTCAGTGTAGGAACCTTCTCAATAAAGTTGCTTCTTTAATAACAATTTTGTTGTGGTGGGCTCTGTCACTCCGGACAACTAGGTGGGCTTGCCTGGCTGAGTAGGGGTCTTCCTACTACATTTAATGGGGCTCATCTGGGATAGAGCTCTTAGCAGCTCCAACCTGAGGGGAACTGGGATCCCCATCCGGGAGGACATTGTGCGGGCACTCGGCTGTTGGAGAGATGTTCCGAGAAAAGCCTCGATGTAAGCATGGTCGACCTAGGTAGAGAAGGTGCCAGAGTGAGGCCAAAAGAGGCTGGACTCAGGAGAGTCCCCTATGGCCGAGGAGGTCCTGGACCCCTCAATTAAACCAGTGCTAGCAGTCCTAGTAGGACGGGGCCTTGGTTGTGGAGAATATAGGTTGAGAAAAAAAGTAACTTTTGGTTTTGGGATCCCTCCTCGTTCTGTGTATAATCGTGTCTGTCTGTGTCTCATTGAGCTTTTCGTTTTGCTTGTCATGTTTGTAATTGGATTTAATTTACAGGAAAACTATGGGACAAAGTGAGTCCACTCCTGGGAAACCCCTAGACCTTGTCTTAGTTCGTTTAAAAATAAAAATTGCTGATTCTGCTTTTTTTTTCAGGTAAGGGTTAGGTTTATTCAGTAGACCAGCTGGGACCAGGCAAGGTTGGCACTCCACATGGCTGGGAAAGGCCTGGGAATGAGAGAGAGCTGGGAAAGAGAGGAAAGAGAGAGGGAAGAGCTAGAGCAGAGAGAGAGCTAGAAATAAGAGCAAGAAAGGGGAGAGAGAAGAGAGAGAGAGCAGAGAGAGAGAGAGCCGGGAGCAGAGAGAGAGCAGGGAGAGCTAGAAAAGAGCAGAGAGAGAGCAGAGAGGAACAGAGAGAGAGCTAGGTAGCAGAGAGAGCTAGAATAGAACAGATTCTGCTTTTCTAACTTGATTGTTTGTCAATTATGAAATTGCCACTTACCACTTGCAAGTGGCCCCAGTTAGATCTCAGCCTTGGCTCAGGGGGTCCGAGCTTAGGGGAGAACCTGTCAGTCTGAGGGGAAAGCCACTTGGGACTTTTTTTCCCTTGCCCCAAGATGACTGGGAATTCTCCACCTTGGAAGGCCCCTGGATCAACGTTTGCAGGAATCTAAAAGAAAAATCCTCCGGAGCTGAGTAGGGGGGGGGGTTGAGTCCCCTGGTAACTGAATGGTGGTGAGATGTTGCTCCATTCACTGATACCTGATTTTGTCTTTGTGGCTACTTGTCTGTTTTGATTACTTCGGTGTGTGTTTTCTGTTCTGTTTAAAGAGGTAGGGTAATTTTGTGTGAGCATGGCAGGCTCATTCAGCAGACTCTGGATTCAGCTTGCTGAATGGGAGCAGCACAGATTTCCGGTAGGTATAAACTGGGTCCCATTAGTCCCCAACTCAGCCTTTGGTTCTTGTCTAGTTCTGTTTTAGAATTGGTACCAGTTTTAAATGTGGATCCTTGGTTTTTGTGTTTATCTGTGTTTTTGTTATTTATTTATTTGAACATCTCTGGGGGAATAAAAGTTCCAGCTGGGCTCGGTCACAGACCTGCTATGTCCACCCTCCCTGTGAGGCATGAAAGGTTACTGGACTAGTTTGATTCCCTTCAAGCCTCAGGCTGTATTTTGTCCTTGTGGAGGCTGCCGGCAGGGAGGGTGGAGCAGGCTGTGTGCCTGGTTTGGACTTTTTCAGCTAGTCCTGACAATTTAACAATTTGTAAAGTGCTCTTGTCTAAAATTGGATAAAAAAAATCTGGCCAGTTTAGTTTTAGGTAACCCCCCTCCCCCAACCCTCCTCTAAGAGAAGGGATTCAAAAGACTAATTAGTGAATTGCCTTGCTAAATAAGCAATCTCTGGGAAAATGAAGCCCGACAAAGGTACCTAGTTTAAAAGAAATACTGTCTTAAATTTTTGTTTAAAAACAACTGATTTTGATTTTTGTGTGCTTTAAGATCTGTGTGAGTGTTTTGTGTGTGTCTGTGAACGTGTGCAAAGATAAGAATTGTCAGCATGCTGTAACAATTGGGTGAGTTTAAATTTAAAATTCAAAAGGTTATGAGGTTTGGGCATTACCAAAAATTTAAAGAATCTTCACATTGTTTTAAATGGTTTTTAAAAATTCTTTAACTTGCAAATTAGAAAATCTGGTATTTAAAAACTAATATTTTAAAATGCATAAGACTGTTTATACTGTAATCAAGTTGTCTGGCTTAACATAAATGCATTGGCAGTTTGGGATTTAATTCCCTTGGCTAAAATTTGGGGATAAATATTAGAAATTTAAATCTAAAGGTTAGTTTAATTCTGTCAAAGACCATCCCTATTCTGTCTGTCTAAAACTGTATTTCATTCAAGAACGAAGAGAAGCGACAGGGGGAAAAACTTAGAAGCCAACAGAAGACCTATCTTTAGAGGTAAGGGGTGAATAGGCAGAAGAGCAGTTCAGCTGGTCATGCATGGTGGGACAGGCCCTGGGAGGAGTCCACACGTGGTGAAAGAGGGCAAGCTGGCACAAACGCAGTTCATCTAACCCGAAAGAGTCAGATTGGATGTGTGCTTATTCCATAGAAGGGGCTGAGTGGCCCATCGTTGTTCTCTCTTTTCCCTGCAGATAGACACTGAAAACATGATGGTTCAAATGAGTGATGTGATGATCTGATTAGTATTGCTAAAACTTCACCTTGTATGTGTTAACATTAAAATTAGGAAGGCCTTAAAAAGAGGGTAAAAAACTATTTGTATAATGTGGCTTACTTTCAATTATGTTCTATAATTAGGATATGTTCTTAAAAGTCATAAAGGTGTTAAATCTAGCTTTTTGGTACAGTTATGGTGATTGTAACTTTTGCATTAAGGAAAAAAAATTGTCATTTGAGTTCAAGATTTTTAATGTGTATCTGTTTTAAAAAAAGCAGCCAAGAGGCAATGAGTGACACTTGGCCTCAAGATTTCAAGGGATCTTTTCAAAATGCAAATGAAAACTAAAGTATAAAATAGTAAAGGAGATTAATAAGAAGCTTAAGAAAATTAGGAATGGATTTTTGTATATAAAGTTTAAAAGTAAAATTGTGTTTAACATTTGCCTCAAAGTGCATGAAGAAAAAAACTTAGGATTACCAAAAGAATTGCTATTCTAGTTTGCTCTTATAGGTTTTTTTAAGTTTCCAGCAAGCCCAGATCAAAGCACAGAGGATTCTTACAAGTTTGTCAGATGTAACTTGGACTCTTAATAAGTTTCAGGTAAGAGCATGCTTAAAAGCTACTTCTATGTTGACCACCTTCTTGCTTTTAATTGGAGTAAAATGGCCTTTTGTTAGACTCATTGATCTGAAACTTGTTCAAAGCCAGCCTGGGCAGAAAAAGGTCCCTGTGAGACTGTCACCTCTACTCAGCCAGCAGAGTGCTGAAAGAGCAAGCATTGATGCTTTGGGACTCAAAGTGGCAGAGTGCTAGCCTTGAGCTGTAGAGCTGAGGGACAGTGCTCAGACCCAGAGTTCTAGTCCAGCATCCAGCTAAAGGGAAATGCCAATGAGGCATTTATCCCAATGTGAAGACACTCCTGGGACAAAAGCAATGGAAGAACATCCAGAGGCAGTAAGCCCCTGCTTGGATGACACAAATGTCAGATCTAAAGTCATTTGTGCGTGGCCCTTCAAAACTGGTCAGAGCCGGGAGGTCATGGGAAGAGTTTGTAAGCATGCCTAATGTCCATGACTATCTACTTTGTAAGGGACAGGAATTTGCCAGTCCTCTGTGATAGTAAAAAGCTAATGTTATAAAATGTGCGGATAGTTTAAATCTCAACCCCTTTATGTGCCAAAAGCTCTAATTGGCAGTAACTATTGAGCTGACACCAGCTACATGAAATTCATCTGCTCAGGAAAAAGTTTGTAAACCTGAGAGTGTGTTTCTATTGATATCTGTCTAAAGGCCTGCAAAGGTAACTTAGGCATTGTTGGGATCATCAGATATCACATTCCTAAGCCATCTAGAAAGATGCTTTTGCAAACCAGAGTGCTAAACAAGCTACTCTGCTGTAGCCGGAGGAAAGGTCTGTGCAGTTTTCAAAAGTTAAATATTGTTCTTAATGACATCTAACCCTGATAGCCTCTTTGTAACATAGGCTAAGGTTATAGGTTTCTGGCTAGGTAAGATCAACTCCCATGAAGTCAGCTTGAGGAAGTGACAGAAGATGGACCTTCGTCCTTCTACCCCCTTTTTAAGATCAAGGGTCCAGAGTCAGTTTTGGAGAAATGAGGCAAAATAGATAAAATAATTTTTTGTGGAAAAGGCATAAAGAATAGTGTTAACAGTTATACGTGTGCAAGGTGTGGAGACTGCATCTATTAGAGATGATTACAAGACTCAGCCTTCTGAGTCTTCTGTGTCTATTTACAAAATATCTGGTTAGTAAAAAAGTTGTGATTTTGGTAAATTGTCCTGGGCTATTGTTTAAAGATCTTAAAAACCAGCAGGATCAAAGCCTGTCAAGCCTATGTAATGTATCCTTAACCAGTCTGTGTAGGAATTTACAGCTGAGCATGAGGTGTGACAGTCCCTTGAAGCCACTGAGAGATCCTGCTGCTGCTGCTGTTGCTATATACCCTAATGGGTAAAGTTCAACGACGGCCTGACAGTCACCTGGAGGAACTCCTGCCTGACTCCATCACCTGAGTCTGCTTCCTGGTTGACAGCTGCTAAATCTAAGATCTTGTGGGACATTCTTTTAGGTGATATCCAGAAATCCTCTCTATTCCCACAGTGGACACTGGGGACAAGGCTATCACTGGTTTGCTTACCTTAGGCACTTCAGTGCCTAGTGACCAGAAATCCACTCTATGGTCACAGCCTAGTTTGGCTCTGGTATGGTAATAACCTGAGCATTATCAATGGAGGTAGTACCCTTAGCCTTAAGATCTAACAACCTTCTGCATCACAGTGGTGCCTTAAGGCTGTTCTAAGATAAAGGTTCCCCAAGGCAAAGGAAAATCGGGCAGTTTTAAACTCTAGCCACAGAGATGCTTAAGAAACTGAAAAGAAGAGGAGGGTGGTAAAGAAAGCCTTGGGAAAACAATTGGGGAAAAATTGGTATCCTCTGGATAAGGATTTGAAAAGTAAGGATTGTCTATAAATGTTTGAAAGGAAAGAAGACAAACCTCAGAAAGTATAACTATGTAGCAAATGGTATGAGTATGTCTTGAAATTGGAGCTTACGATAGAGCTGGTATAAAATTAAGTTAGCTGTGCTATACATAAAGTCAGGATTGGTGTACTCATGTGGAATATTCTTTGTCTTATCTATATGCCTACTGCAATCTCGATGCTGGTTCACTTAGAGCCGTCAAGTAGACTCACTGGCAGAGGTAGTTCTCTGAAATCCCCGGAACTGGACTTCTCATGAAGCAAGGTAGCCTTTGTATTAAGGAATGTTTGGCCTCGGTTAGAAGAGTCTGAAGGACTGAGTCATGTTATCAGCCTCTCTTCTCATGGTCCCCATTGGCGACAACCCTAATAACTGCCCTGGCTAGTGTAGTTCTCTTGCTTCTGACATTCAATGTAGGTCTCCATGGATGATGACCCTGATTCAGCTATCGCTGACCACCTTGATTCTTACCTTCCTGATGCTATAAATTGGCCCTTGTGTAATTAATGCATTAATGTCATTCATACAAAAGAGGATTGGGGCCATAAAATTAATGGTAATGAGAACTCAATATGATTCCATCCCAATGGAAAAATTGAGTCAATGATTTGACTCAGGAACAAGTCAAACGGGGGAGTGAAGTAGGTCCTGAGAGGAGAATCGAGCTGGGACAGCTTCTTACAGATTTTGTTTTTGTTTTAGGGATTTTAGAAAAAACAAAAACAAAAACTGGGCTGGCTCCAACCAGCCCAATTCTTGGAATGAAAAGAATGCCTCTAGGTCCCCCTCCCCTTAACAACTTAACCCACCTTCATTGTTCTGTTAAGGATTGACCAATTAAACAGATAGCCAGATAGCTGGCAACATCCGAGTTTATTATAAACTCAGTCTTTTTCACATGCTTATGTTAAATTCCACTAAACTCCTTTGTGTATGTTTAGCTTAAGCTCTGCTTTACTGTTGAATTCATAAGTCATTTAAACCAAAAGTGATACGCTGGTTTAAACAGCCATTATGTCACAAAGTGTAACCTCATTGGTTGCCTATGTGACCAGGCTTCACCTTGTGATTTTTGCCTTTAAAAACCTAAGCATGTGGAAGTGGTGCTGTAGCTCAAGTGGTAGAGTGCTAGCCTTGAGCTGAAGAGCTGAGGGACAGCACCCAGGCCCAGAGTTCAAGCCCCACGACCGACAAAAAAAAAAAAAAAAAAAAAAAAAAAAAAACCCTAAGCATGTGGGCCATTGGGGGTCGCAGTATCAGCTCCTGAGCCTGTGCTTTGGCCCTGGCCGGTCAGTGTAGGAACCTTCTCAATAAAGTTGCTTATTTAATAACTACTTTGTTGCGGTGGGCTCTGTCACTTCGGACGACTAGGTGGGCTTGCCTGCCTGAGTAGGAGTCTTCCTACTGAAAGATTAAAAATTGACCATTACCATTACTAACTTGCTAACTGCTGATTCTTTTTCTGTAAACTTGCTTACGCTAGCATTGACCCTTCCCTTCCCAGAAATGAGTTAAGAAATTTCAGGGACCAGATGCCGGCCCCAGGACAAGGTCAGTGGTCGTAGATAAAGAACAGACAGTACGTGTTCCTCAGTTCCCATTTAGAAATTCCCCAGACAGGACCTTGAGATAACGACCACCTGGCAAGACCACAAGCTAAGCCAAATGTCAACCAATCATAGGCCTGTAACCATGTAAACCCCCCTTAAACCAACCATGGGCCAGTCATTTTACAAAGAGTGTTACAAAATTTCCCACGTGGCAAAGTGATTGTTGGCGTATATGATGACCTTTAAATGGACCAATCATGGGATGCTTTGTGTTATGCATTAATCTTGTGGTTTTTGCCTTTAAAAGAAGGCTTGTAACCGCTGCTCGCTGCTCAAGTCTCCCTGTCTGCTCGTGACAGAGAGTCCATTTGCGCAAACGTCAAATAAACTCCTCTTGCTTATTGCATCTCCCAGCCTGGAGTCTGAGTTTTCTGGGGCGCCCTCCCATTGACAAAAGTATCCCAGGAGTCTGGGGTCTTTCATTTGGTGCATTGGCCGGGAAACAGGCGCCCCCAAACCCCAGATTCCAGGACCAGCAGGAGGTAAGATAGAGCTCTTGTCTTTCGTGTTTGTCATTTTCGTTTTATGTTCTGGGATCCAAATCTGTATTTGGACTAGAGGGAAAAGCAGACGTGCCCAGTACCCTAGTCCCGCCCTGGAGCCCTGCTCCAGGGTCGTCTGAATCTGTATTTGGGCCAGAGGGAAAAGCAGACGTGCCCAGTACCCTGGTCCCGCCCTGAAGTCCTGCTCCAGGGTTGTCTGGAGGAAGGAGGAGAATTTCCTTCCTCATCTCTACTCAGTTGCCGGGCGGCACCTGGTTCTGTCTGTCTCTGTTTAGTGTTACTCGTTTTTAATGTGTGTTTTGTATTCTCTATAGAGATGGGACAACAAGTGAGTCCACTCCTTGGACACCTGAGACCTTGTCCTAGTTCGTTTAAAAACAAAAACCGCTGGTTCTGCTTTTGTAACTTGCTTGTTTGTCAATTATGAAGCTGCCACTGACCATCTGCAAGTGGCCCCAGTTAGATCTCAGCCTTGGGCCTTGGCTCAGGGGTTCTGAGCGTGGGGGAGAACCTGTCAGTCTGAGGGGATGGCCGCTAGGGACTTCTTTCCGTTGCCCCAAGATGACTGGGAATTCTCCTCCACCTTGGAAGGCCCCTGGGTCAACGTCTGCAGAAATCTAAGAGAAAAATCCTCCGGAGGTGAGTAGGGGTGTTGAGTCCCCTGGTAAGTGAATGTTGGTGAGATGTCACTCCATTCACTGAGACTTGATTTTGTCTTTGTGGCCACTTGTTTGTCTTGTTTACTTTAGTGTGTGTGTTTGTTTTATGTTTTCAGGGGTAGGGAAGTTCTGGGTGAGTGTGGCAGGCTCACCCAGCAGACACTGGATTCAGCTTGCTGAGTGAGAACAGCACAGAGTTCCGGTAGGGATAAACTGGGCCCATTAGTCCCCAACTCAGCCTTTAAGAAGTTCTTGTCTAGTTCTGTTTTAGAATTGGTACCAGTTTTAAATGTGGATCCTTGGTTTTTGTGTTTATCTGTGTTTTTGTTATTTTATTTGAACATCTATGGGGAAATAAAAATTCCAGCTGGGCTCGGTTACAGACCTGCTATGCCAACCCCCCTCCCCCCCAGGCATGGAAGGTTACTGGGCTAGTTTGGTTCCCTTCAAGCCTCAGGCTGCATTTTCTCCTTGTGGAGGCTGCCAGCAGGGAGAGTGTAGAAGGCTGTGTGCCTGGTTTGGACTTTTTCAGCTAGTCCTGACAATGTAACAATTTGTAAAGTGCTCTTGTCTAAAATTGGATAAAAAAAATCTGGCCAGTTTAGTTTCAGGTGACCCCCTCCCCCAGCCCTCCTCCAACGGAAGGGACTCAAAAGACTAATTAGTGAATTGCCTTGCTAGACAAACAAGCTCTGGGAAAATAAAAGAAATACTGTCTTAAATTTTTGTTTAAAAACTTTAAAAGGTGTACGTATGACTGATTTTGATTTTTGCGCGCTTTAAGATCTGTGTGAGTGTTTTGTGTGTGTGTCTGTGAACGTGTTCAAAGATAAGAATTGTCAGCATGCTATAACAATTGGGTGAGTTTAAATTTAAAATTCAAAGGTTATGAGGTTTGGGCATTACCAAAAATTTTAAAAAATCTTCACATTGTCTTAAATGGCTTTTTAAAGATTCTTTAACTTGCAAATTAGAAAATCTGGTATTTTAAAAACTAATATTTTAAATGCATAAGACTGTTTATACTGTAATCCAGTTATCTGGCTTAAAAAAATGCATTGGCTGTTTGGGATCTAGTTCCCTTGGCTAAAATTTGGGGATAATTATTAGAATTTTAAATGTAAAGGTTATTTTAACACTGTCAAAGATGTTACTTGTTCTGTCTGTCTAAAAACTGTGTATTTCATTTGAGAACCAAGAGATAAGAAAAGGAAAAACTAGAAGCCAACAGAAGACCTGTCTTTAGGGGTCAGAGGTAAACAAGCAAAAGTGCAGTTCAGCTGGCCATGCATGGTGGGACAGGCCCTGGGAAGAGTCCACACATGGTGAAAGAGGGCAAGCTGGCACAAACGCAGTTCATCTAACCCTAAAGAGTCGGATTGGGTGCGTACCCATTCCATAGAAGGGGCTGAGTGGCCCATCTTTGTTCTCTCTTTTCCCTGCAGACAGACACTGAAAACATGATGGTTAAAATGAGTGATGTAATGATCTGATTAGTATTGCTAAAACTTCCCCTTGAATATGTTAACATTAAAATTTTAAAAAAAGGGTTAAAAAGTTATTTATATAATGTGACTTGCTTTTAATGTTTTACAATTAGGATGTTTTTAAAAGTTATAAAGACACTAAGTCTAGCTTTTTGGTTCAGTTATGTTGATTGTTATTTTCGCATTAAGAAAAAATTGTCATTTGAGTTTAAAAGTTTTAATGTGTAAAAACAAGCAGCCAAGAGACAATGAATGACACTTGGCCTCAAGATTTTAAGAGGTTTTTTATAAAATGCAAATGAAAACTAAAGTATAAAATATTAAAGGTGATTAATGGGAGGTTTTTAAAAAAATAGGGAATGGATTTTTGGGTATAAAGTTTAAATGTAAAATTGTTCTTAACAATGGCCTCAATGTGCACAAAGAAGGAAAAAAATTAGGATTATCAAAATGATTGCTATTCCAGTTTGCTCTTATAGGTTTTTTTAAGTTTCCAGCAAGCCCAGAGCAAAGCACAGAGGATTCTTAAAAGTTTGTCAGATGTACCTTTTACTCTTAATAAGTTTCAGGTAAGAGCATGCTTAAAAGCTACTTCTATGTTGACCACCTTGTTGCTTTTAATTGGAGTAAAATGGCCTTTTGTATGACTCATTGATCTGCAAACTGGTTCAAAGCCAGCCCGGGCACAAAAAGGTTCCTGTGAGACTGTCACCTCTATTCAGCCAGCAGAGTACTAGCCCTGGACTAAAGAGTCAAGGGACAATACTCAAGCCCCAAGCTCGAGACTCACAGTGGCAGAGTACTAGCACTGGACTGAAGAGTTAGGGGACAACATTCAAGCCCCGAGTCTGGGACTCAAAGTGGCAGAGTGCTAGCCTTGAGCTGTAGAGCTGAGGGACAGTGCTCAGGCCCCGAGTTCAAGTCCAGCAACCAACTAAAGGAAATGCCAATGAGCCATTTATCCAAGTGTAGAGAAGACACTCCTGGGACAAGAGCAATGGAGGCGCATGCAGAGGCAGTAAGCCACTGCTTGGATGGCAGAAATGTCAGATCCTAGAGTCACTTGTGTGTGGCCCTTCAAAACTGGTCAGAGCCAGGAGGTCATAAAAAGAGTTTGTAAGCATGCCATATGTCCATAACTATCTACCTTGTAAGGGACAGGAACTTGCCAGTCCTCTGTGAGAGTAAAAAGCTAATGTTATAAAATGTGGGAAATACTTTAAATCTCAACCCCTTTAATTGGCAGTAACTATTGAGCTGACATCAGTTACATAAAGTTCATCTGCTCAGAAAAAAAGTTTGTAAACCTGAGAGCGTGTTTCTATTGAAATCTGTGTAAAGGCCTGCAAAGGTAACTTAGGCATTGTTTGGGATCATTAGAGATCACATTCCTAAGCCATCTAAAAAGATGCTTTTGCAAACCAGAGTGCTAAACAAGCTACACTGTTGTAGCCGGAAAAAAGGTCTGTGCAGTTGTCAAAAGTTAAATATTGTTCTAAATGATATCTAACCCTGATGGCCTCTTTGTAAAATAGGCTAAGGTTATAGGTTCCTGGCTAGGTAGGATCAACGCCCCTGAAGTCAGCTTGAAGAAGTTACAGAAGATGGACCTTCGCACTTTTACCCCCTTTTTAAGATCAAGGGTCCAGAGTCAGTTTTGGAGAAATGAGGCAAAATAGATAAAATAGTTTTTAAAAAAAGGCATAAAGAATAGTGTTAACAGTTGTCGGTGTACAAGGTGTAAAGACTGCATCTGTCAGAGATGGCTACAAGACTAAGCCTTCTGAGCCTTCTATGTCTATTTACAAAGTATCTGGTTAGTAAAAAGTTGTGATTTTGGTAAATTGTCCTGGACTATTGTTTAAAGATCTTAAAAATCAGCAGGATCAAAGCCTGCCAAGCCTATGCAATGTATTTTTAACCAGTCTGTGTAGGAATTTACAGCTGAGCATGAGGTGTGACAGTCCCTTGGAGCCACTGAGAGATCCTGCTGCTGCTGCTGCTGCATACCCTAAGGGGTAAAGTTCAAAGATGGCCTGACAGCCACCTGGAGAAACTCCTGCCTGATTCCATCACCTGAGTCTGATTCCTGGTTGACTGCTGCTAAATCTAAGGTCTTGTGGGTCATTCTTTTGGGTGATATCTAGAAACCCTCTCTTCCCACAGTGGATATTGTGGACAAGAATAACACTGGCTTGCTTGTCTTAGGCACTTCAGTGCATAGTGACTGAAAATCCACTCTATGGTCACAGCCTAGTTTGGTTCTGGTATGGTAATAACCTGAGTGTGTTATCAATGAAAATTGTAAAGGAGAGGGGGATTGTAAATAAAGCCTTGGAAAAGGAATTATGAAGGAGAGGGTGGTAGTAAAGAAAGCCTTGGGAAGGGAATTGGGGAAAAAATGGTATCCCCTTTAGATAAGAAAGGATTTAAAAAGTAAGGATTGTCTTTAATTGTTTGGGAAAAAAAGGGAAAGAAGACAAACCTCAGAAAGTTTAAGTGTGTCGCAAATGGTATGAGTATGTCGCAAATGGTATGAGTATGTTGTAAATGGTATGAGTATGTCTTAAAATTGGAGCTTACAAGTACAGCTGGTATAAAATTAAGTTAACTGTGATACACAGAGGCAGGACTGGTAAAAAAAAAAAAGTAATGGGCTCTGGTACTGTTACTTTTGTTAAAATCAGACCATGTATACGCAACAGAGTGATGTTTTTTGTAAAAAAAAAAAAAAAAAAAAAAAGATCAGCGCAGCCCGTCTATTAGTTCTGAGATCCAAATACCAAGCATTGAGAACAACTGACACCCCACAAGATAATATAGAGACACCCTAAATTTTAAGATTAAAATTAGTCCAGATAAGAAGTGGGGAAAATGAAAGATTAAAAATTGACCATTACCATTACTAACTTGCTAACTGCTGATTCTTTTTCTGTAAACTTGCTTACGCTAGCATTGACCCTTCCCTTCCCAGAAATGAGTTAAGAAATTTCAGGGACCAGATGCCGGCCCCAGGACAAGGTCAGTGGTCGTAGATAAAGAACAGACAGTACGTGTTCCTCAGTTCCCATTTAGAAATTCCCCAGACAGGACCTTGAGATAACGACCACCTGGCAAGACCACAAGCTAAGCCAAATGTCAACCAATCATAGGCCTGTAACCATGTAAACCCCCCTTAAACCAACCATGGGCCAGTCATTTTACAAAGAGTGTTACAAAATTTCCCACGTGGCAAAGTGATTGTTGGCGTATATGATGACCTTTAAATGGACCAATCATGGGATGCTTTGTGTTATGCATTAATCTTGTGGTTTTTGCCTTTAAAAGAAGGCTTGTAACCGCTGCTCAGGGCTCCCTGTCTGCTCGTGACAGAGAGTCCATTTGTGCAAACGTCAAATAAACTCCTCTTGCTTATTGCATCTCCCGGCCTGGAGTCTGAGTTTTCTGGGGCGCCCTCCCATTGACGAAAGTATCCCATGAGTCTGGGGTCTTTCACTACTACACTGTGTGGATTATAATTTGACGGTGGGATATCCTCTTCTGGTCTGGTCTATTTGGAGTTCTAAAAGCTTCTTGTATCTGAATAGGCCTATCTTTTTGCATGTTTGGGAAGTTCTCTGCTGGGATCCTGTTAAACAAATTTCCTAGACCATTACCTTCTTTCTCTAGGGTCTCCTCTATACCCATTATTCTCAGATTAGGCCTTCTGATGATGTCTTCCAAGTGTTGAATAGATCTATCATATTTCTTGGATTTGTCTTGGATGGTTGTATATTCTTTCTCTATAATATCTAGGCTGTCTTCAGTCCCCGAATTTTGATCTTCTGCATGGTCTAACATACTCTCAAGACTTACACTTTGTTTTAAAATTCTTTTTCTTCTAGTTGGTCAGCTTTGATGGCTTCTAATTCTTTGTTGGAGCATTGTTTTAGATCTTGTATTAACTTTTTTACTTCCTTAATTTGGTTTTCAGTGTTTATTCTCAAATCATTTAGTTGTTTGGTTATTCCCATTCCTTCTGTTGGGTTCCACTCAGCATTCCCTTTGTGGTCTCCCTGACTTCTTTCAGTTCTCTGTTTAGGGATTCCATGAATGCCTTTAGTGATCTTTCTGCATTCTCATCCCACTCTCTTAATTCTTGTATTACTCTTTGATTAGCTTCTTCATGTTCACGCAGTTCCTGTAGTTCTCGTTGAGTGATCTCAGCCTGCTCACGACATTCATTTATTTCTCTTTGAGTGTTCTCAATCTTCTCACGCAATTCCTGTATCAATTATTGAGTAGCTTCCTCATGCTCATGATATTCTTGTATTAACCTTTGTTTTTCCTCTCCTCTCTCCCTATCACGCTCATTCAGAGTCCTTTTCAGATTTTCAATCTTTTCATTTACCATATTTACCAGTAGTGTTTGTAGAGCTTTTTGGGACCTCTCCTCTCGACGGATTATCTTTTCTGACCCCTGATTATCATGAGTGGGAGTTGAGATACCAGGACTTGCCATTTTTCTTGTGTTTTTCCAGGTTGCTCTGCCCATTTGGGATGAATGTAACACCAGTTTTGTGCTAGCACACTATTTTAAAGCAAGCATCAACCAAAGTCTGTAGTTGCACAGTTAAAAAAATCTGCAGATACAATCTAGTTCAACAGATATACCTATTCACAATCAAACAACTATGTATTAATGGGCTACTAACCGCCAAGAAGAATTTGGCAAACAGAAATTATTAAGTTTAGGGAGAGATATGGGTAAAAATAGGCATATAGGGATGTGGAAAGGCAGTGGGAAAGTTAAATTAACTAAATCCTAATCTCAAAGCAGAAAGGTTGGACAGGATGATAGTAGAGAGAGGAAATAAGAAGAAAGAGAAAGAAAAAAGAGAAGAAAAATTAGAAAAACAAAAATTAAAAATTAAAAATGCAACACTTAATAATTATGCAAAATGAAACTGTAATATTTAGAGAAGTAGGTGGATAGAATAAGAGAAGGGGAGGGATATAAAGGAGACGTGAAAATTTTAAAAATAAAAATGCTTAAAATATTATATACGTATAAAAAGGTAGTATCGCTATTAAGGAATTTTAAGTCTGAGAGGTTTTAAATTGAGTAATAAATTTCTGGATGAAGTGTGTACACAATGGGGCTAAGGTGTAATAATCGACTATTGGCATATCTGAGGATGAGCAGAACAGCAATTAAGTCACACACAGAAGAATGAAAAAGAAGAAAAAGTGAAAAGAGTTAGAAGGAAAGAAAAAAGGATCAAATGATCAGTAGAGCTAAACAAAAAAATAAAAATAAAAAGAGAAAGAAAAGTACACACACATATCTCCTAAAATAAAAATTATGAGAGGAAGAAAAAAAATTAATAGAAAAAAATTAAAGTTAAAAATTTAAAATTAAAAAAAACTTTTAGAAAAAATTTTATAAAAGGTAAAAAAAAGAGAGTTCTTTGATTTGTTTTTTTTTTGGGGGGATGGGAGGATCCTGTATCTCCCTTCTGTCCTTAACCTGTCTCTTGTTGGAGACTCTGTTCTGCTTGTGGTGTTTGATTTTCCTGTGGCTTGAATGGATTCTTAAGTAAGTTTGAGCAAGCAGAAAAAATCACAGCAGAAGATTCTTGACCACAGGTGAAGCTCTGGGTAAGTTCGCCACCATTAGACCTCATTCTCCTCACAGGATAGTTGTGAGGAGACAAGGGATTTATATAGAATGATCTCTGGAGCATGGCTAGGCACATTGGGAACAGCCTTCAGATAAGGTTCTCGGCAATTCTGTGAGCAAATGACAGGAAGGTAGCTGGAAAGGGCTCAGGTGGGGTCTGTTAATTGTGCAACAGATGTGGGATTATGAAAAAAAAAAAAAAAACATTGCTCTCTTTCATCATTACCCTATCCCCATGAGGAAGAGGATCCTTCACTGTGTTGAGTTTTGCAGCTGGTGAAACCAAGGCAGAGAGAAGCCAGGTGACCTAGTTATGACTTCAACTTCACAGGAAGCTCTGCTTGACTTCGCTACCATGCTCCCTAGGACAATGGGTGCTATTCAGTCCACTTCTTGTGGTAGGAAGTCCACTTCTTGACAGTCGTGGGGCTGGAACTCTAGGTATGGGGGCTGTTCCCGAGAGCCTCAGCAAAAGGCTAGTGCTCTACCACTTGAGCCCACAGCACTACTTCTGATTTTATGGTGGTTCTTCGGAGATAAGAGTCTCACAGACGTTCCTGCCTGGGCTGGTTATGAACCATGATCCTCATATCTCAGCGTCCTGTGTAGTTAGGATTAGAATTCTGAGCCACTGGCACCAGACTTAATTTTAATTCTGCCTTTTTTCTCTCTCTCTTTCACAAGAACTGGTTGAATGGGTGCTGGAGGAGGGGGCCCAGCATCCCCATGTGGCTGAAAATCAAGGTGGCCCTCTCATTCTGGAGGTTGGCTGTTGGTCAGGAGCTGTCTAGCTCAGCTTGTTGAAACAGCTCCATGAGATAAGCCCCTCTCTTCCCTGGCTAGACCGTCACAGTTTTACTAGACTTATTGTATTGTATTGCTTTCTACATCATTTTCTAGTACCTGGCCAAAGTTATGATATATAGTTATGGAATGAAAATGTATTGCCATCTTAAGAAAGTTATTTAGGGCTCTGGGAATGTGGCTTCATGGTACGGTGATTGCCTAGCATCCATGAAATCCTGGGTTCAATTCCTTAGTAACACATAAATAAAAACCACTGGCAGTGGTGCTGTGCCTCAAATGATAGAGAGGTAGCAAAGAGCAAGAAAAGAAAAGCTCAGGAAAATTCCCTACCCCGAGTTTAAGCCCCTCGACTGGCAAAAAGAAGAAAAAAAAATGCATTCAGTTAGTAAATGCAAAATAAATAACCCATACTTGGAATATATAATTGGTCCTTCCATACTGACACCTGACAACTGACAACAGTCCGTAATTCATGTACTTTATATGAGGATACTGTGTTGAAAAAATTTTGTTCATTAAGTCACAGCAATTAATGCCAGGAATGTGCTTAGATGTCAGGGAATGTTTAATTCTGGAAATTCAACGATTCCAGGATTTGGGTCATCACTGATAATCACAAAGAGAAGAGTAGACTATGTGTGATTTTGAAATCTTTTTGGTCAGTTATGGCACCAAAAATGCAGAGGATAATTAATAGTTGTGACAGAAAATAAGGAATAACTCAAGGTAGAAGGAATAAATGATAGTAATTAAGGTATAGCAGGAACTGTTCTTGAGAACCATTTTTGGTTATTGTAGAACTGGTTGTCAACTAGGCTTTTCCTCATTGCCTTTAGCATTAGTAATCTCTTAGGCTATCTCTTAATCTCTGTGTGATAAATGTATCTCATTCTATGCGATTCTTTCATACTTTATCTCTTTTGCTTTCAAAAAATCTTATTCTTTCTATATTTCTCTATGAACATTTCCTGATACTAAATACAACTATACAGATGGCAGAGGATGCTAATGTAAGGGTACCATAGCTCATCAGTCATTAATGTAACAAAATGGAAAAGGAGGACATATTTATTGCTACTTCCATTTTTCTGAAATGCGGCAATGTCATCATTTGGTTCAAATTTCCATTCTTTGTTTACACAGTGTCATTCAGTGAACATAAATGCAAATATGAGCCAGGTGCTGTTGGTTTACTCCTGTAATCCTAGCGAATCTGCAGGTTGAGACCAGAGGATTGTGGTTCAAAGCCAGCCTGGTCAGGAAAGTCCGTGAGAACCTAACCTTCAATTAATCACCAGAAAACCGGTGGTGGTGCTGTAGCTAAGCACCCAGGATCACAGTTCAAGCCCCACAACCAACAAACATGGTGAAATATGGCTTTAAGTTTCCCCAAAAGGAACGACAAGATCAATAATCTTCCTAAGCAAAAGAAAATAATTCCAAAATGATTCAGTGCCCCTTCTTTTGTTGAGTTATGTTACAGATTCTTTGCTGGACATATTCTCTAAAAACAAATCATTTAACTAGGGATACAGGTGGACCGATTGAAACAATGAGATGTACAAGTCGTTATGTCGAAAAACGAACTTTACAACTTTGGTGGGGGGGAAGGATCAAGTGTGGGGAGGGGGTATATGGGAAGAGATGGGAAGGGGAAACAAAGAGGAGGCAACAATGATTGATAAGAAATGTACTCGTTATCTTGCCCATGTAATTGTAACTCCTCTGTACGGTATGCTCACAATAATATAGAAAGAAAAAAATTGTCAAATATTAGCTTTACAATAAACTTCATCTAATATTTCTTGTTTGAAAAGAGAAGTCTATACAGTTGATATCACTTGGCTTTTTTACTATCCTAGTTTAAAGCCAAACCAGGCAGGAGAGTCTGTCAAACTCTTATCTGTAATTACACTGCAAAAAATGCAGAAGTGGAGGTTTGGTGCAAGCAGTAGAGTACTAGCTTTGGGGGTAGGTGAGCAAGAAAGAAAACTGTTTAGGGGCAGGGTCTAGCCTCTGGGTTCAAGCCCCAGAACCAACACAAGCTAAACAAAAAAGCAAACAAAAAACCAGATATTTCATTGGGACCCTCCTTAAAGGAGTACTGGTCTGAGAAGTGGCTCCTTTTGCTGATCATACACACTGGATGCTTTTGTGGAATTCTTATTGCTCTGGAGAAATCAGGACCAAACCAAAGGAATAGATAACTGACTCCTGCAACAAAAGAATCATCTCAGGGGTAAAATATCCATCCATAAAACACTTTAAAACCAACATGTTTTTGTTACTTTGAAGTAGAATTTTTTTTGGGGGGGAGGGTTTCCAGTCGTGACCCTGAACTCTGGGCCTGGGTGCTTTACCTCAGCTCTTCAACTCAAGGCTAGTGCTCTACCACTTGAGCCACAGCACCACTTCTGGCTTATTTTTGCTTACGTGGTGCTGAGGAATCTAACCCAGGGCCTCAGGCATTCAAGGCAAGTGCTCTACAGAGCCACCTTCCCAGCCGGTGCAGTAGAACATATTTTAAACAACGTTATTTCCTTTTGTTCTATTCTGGCCATCCAATGGCACATTATATCTTTTTGTAATACTCTCAACTAGAAGTTTAGAGAAAAAATATATATGAGTAAAAACAAACTAGAAAAAGTCAGGGACAGAGTTTCCTTCAAGCCTTTGGATTCTATTCTTTTACAGTAAAAAGGAAAGCACAAGTTAACTTTAACTTTGTCAATCTTCTATGTTCCATTCCTCTCCTGGGATCAGTTTCCACATCCAGTAACAGTTACTTTCAGGAACAATCTATGGTGCTGCTTGAGGAATAATGAATGTTTTCTGGCTTCACTGAAATAACACAAGGACACCTTTGGACCTGAGGTAACACATGTTTCAGAGACAACTTAGTAAAGAGAAAATATGAAATTTATATTTCTTATAAATACATTATCCATGAGTATATTGAGTTCAAACTTTGTAAATTCTCTGTAAATTAAGGCAAATTTTAAAGGGGAAGAAGGTTCGCAGTTCAATTTTTTTGTGAGTGTATGTACTGCACATTATTTCCCAAGTGTACATGAATTTGTTAACTCATGTTAACTATAGTAATAATAAGAGAAAGAGAATTCTGTGTTTAAGTATATGGTTCAATATACTACAGAAGACTCTACAAATAAGACCACATTGAAACAATGAAGCCAAGTCCAGTATGTAGATTTATGAAAGTGATACAGAGAAAGCATTACTCCTCTGGGGAACACGAAGTATGAGGACACTCCATTTCTAATTCACACCTGCTAATGACACAACTTTGTAGAAAGTAGAATGGAAGAATAATTATGTTTCAAATGCAAGTCAGATATAAGAGCATGGACTTAATTGGAAAAAAAAAAAGTCTATCTTGAGAAAGCAGGGATTATACTAGCCATGAACTGGTGGATAAGATCACATTTTTTTCTTTCCTTTACTTATATATTTTTGTTGGTGGTGGTCTTGGCACTTGAACTCTGGGACTGGGCACTGTCCCTCTGCTATTCCGCTCAAGGCTAATGCTCTACCACTTGAGCCACAGTGCCGCTTCCAGTTTTCTTGCAGTAAATTGGAGAAAAGAATCTCAGGGACTTTCCTACCTGGGCTGGCATTGAACCCCAATTCTCAGATCTCACCACCACCCACCTTAGGATCACATTTCTAACAGTGTACACTCAGCATATGTAATGTGTATGTTCCTCTATCTTTATATGAATTCTTGAGTTAAAAATCTGGGCTACAGCTTAGACTTTAAACTCACAAAATGCTTGTAGTTTAAAAGTTGATTCTACTGGATAAATGAAACCTAAGAATGTGAAGGAGTCTGGGAAGTTCAGTTTGCATCCAGTCTGGGCAGAACAGTGTTTGAGACACTATCTATAATTAACCAGCCAAAAGCTGGATTGGAAGAATGGCTCAGGTGATGGAATAACAGTCATGAGCAAGAATGATGAATAAGAGCTTGAGGTTTTTGCATAAATACATATAAACATACACATACTCACAGAGGCACTTATATGTGACACTGAAGCAACTCTCAGAATATGTAGAAAAGTTAAAAAACAATAGAAAATATGTCCTGAGTAAGACTAGAATCAAGTGATAATTTTTAAAATTAGAAAATCCTCAAGTGAACTTTCTTAAAAAAAGTTTGAGATTATTACATAGGTAGGGACCAGACATACTAAGAGTCAAGTAATCAATATTAAATGGATTGGATCTATGGAGGAATGAATCAGATACCCTGCAGTTTCATTTGCAAATGTTCATACCCTGTGTCAAAAGTTAGAACATCTTTGAAAATAGTACATGAACAGTCTGAGAAGTCCAGTGGATAATATCACTGGAGGAGTTCAGAATTGCTAATCTGTATCTAGATGAAATAAACCAAGAAGGGGCTGGGAAGGTGGCTCTGTGTAGAGCGCTTGGCTTGCATTCATGAAGCCCTGGGTTCAATTCCTCAGCACCATATAAGCAAAAAGAAAAAAGCTGGAAGTGGCTCTGTGGCTCAAGTGGTAGAGCGCTAGCCTGGAGCTGAAGAGCTGAGGGACAGCACCCAGGCCCAGAGTTCAGGCCCCATTACCAGACCCCAAAATAAATGAATAAACAAACAAACAAATAAATAAACCAAGAAACTATGGTGGGGCAATGTGATACAAGCCTTGAATTCTAACACTCAGACTGACAGGAGATTAGAAACTGCAATTACTACTGATACCTTCCCTGGACCAGGTAGTAAAATTTTGTCTTAATAACACAAACCAAACAAGAAAGGAATACACTGTTGGAAGTTTGGGCTAATTTCTTCATTATGTTTTGAGAAGGCAAATTTTCTATTGAAATGCAACTGGTATATAATCTTCAGTTGTGTTTTAAATGCTCTCTTCATTACAGAACATTTCTAGATGCAAAATGGTTCATGATTCCCATCCAAAATTTGAAAAAGTAATCATCATTCTGTTAGATTCCAAGGAAAGGATGAAGGATTACAAAACCTAAAGCCTGGAGGAATAGCAAAGTTCATCTAATGTAGGTCTTTATAGATATTGCTAAATTAGAATTTAGACTTTAAAAAATATTTTGGTTTCGTTTGTAATTTCATATTCTATAGTATACTACAAAAATTTTTTTAGGTAGAGGGTTTAATTGACAAATTTACTAATGTTTCTTGCATTCTATTTGCCTAGCATATTGTTTCAAGAGTAATAATTAGAACTCCGTTAATAGATAATTCTAACTGTTCATGTAGAAAATGAAAATGTGAATAATGTAGACCGAGTTGCCTACAAATTGATGATATTAATTTATAAATTTAGAAAAAACAACTTTTTGAGGCTTTATTATAACATGGTATGAAGAGAATAATTGTGTGACATCTTTCTTTTACCTGTATGTAACACAGGAAGCAATTTCCTTAATTACGTGCTTCTGTATACAGTGAGAAAAATGCTAGGTTTGGGGTTTGTTTTTATTTTTGTTTGGTTTATTGCTTGGTCATAGGGCTTGAACTCTGGACCTGGACACTGTCTCTGAGCCTGTGAAGCTCAAGGCTTGTGTCCTACCACTTCAAACTCAGTACCACTTGTGTCTGGCTTTTGCTGAGAAGTTTATTGGAGATAAGAATCTAGGGAACCTTCCTGCCTGGGTGGGCTTTGAACTGTAATCTTCCGATCTTAACATCCTGAATATCTATGATAGTTTAAAAAGTATAAATATAAATAATATTTGCAAAAATACCAGTGGAGGAAAAATGATGCAACCCAGTTTATTATGGTGTTCTTTCCAGAACACGGAGGGCATCACATTAGCAGAGATGTAGTATTTTTCCCAATATAGATAAGCTATTGGTGATGTGAATTAAGGGAATTTTGAGGTGCACCCTACAAGTTCGAAACTGTTGGTCAAGGATGACTTTATGGCATGAATTTTGGGATTGATGGTCATAGAAATAATAGCTTAATCTGACAAACAATTGCTTACTCTTGAAGAATTAATTATAACCGATGCTTTATAGTTTTATCCTATACCAGAATGTGGCTATTTTTCTGTTCACCTCTCAATCTGTAACACCCCATTGGAAAATGCGTCTATTGCAGAATTACATAACATGGAAACAGGTACTATTTTGAATCTCTCAGGTATGGAATGTTCAGAATTTGAAAGTGAGTAGTTATTAGTCATAGGAATTTTGAAGAACATGCATATTCTTTCCTCTTACCACCTTATTTACTTTTAAAAGTTACGGGTTTCCATAGAATTAAATGGTTTTCGGTTTTAGTATAAGAAAGTACTAATTTATTCTTTTTCGAAAATATTGGCAAGTATATTGTGAAAAAATTGTCTAGTTGGATAACATTCAAGTTGATGGCCCTCCGATAAAGAAGGGTAATTCATTCAAATTAGATGCCAAATAGTACTGAATTTTTAAAAAAGTTACTACATAAAGAATAATATTTACTATATCAATACAGTGAAATTTTATTTCATGCAGCTTATTTTTTAAATTTAATTTTAATGTGAAAGTGATGTGCAGTGGGTTAGCAATTGTAAGGCAGTGAATACATATCTTTTCAAACTTATTATACCCTCTCTCATTTTTCTCACAGTTTTTCTTCACCCCAAAACCCCTCACAAGTTTTAATGTACATTTCCAACATATTGTCTTCTGAGTATTGCTATTGCATTAGTTTGTCTTTTGTCCTTTGTCTCGCCATTTTGTTGTTCCTCTTCCCTTCCCTAATTAAGGTAAATGTATACACAATACACAGGGTACCAAAATAAAACACTGGAAGAGATAAACCATAGGAGATAAACCCAAGGAAAATAGAAATCACATAGTACATTAAAAACAACAACTGCAAATAAATATCTTTTTCCATATCTTGGAGTTCATTTTGCTCAGCATCAGCTTATATGTTCATATATATGCATAACAAAACAACTGGAAAATAATAGTTTCATGGATACTATATCATGAAAACAACATGTTAGCTGTTTTTGGTGGTAAAGTTGGAATTAGGATTGGTAAATTCACGATTCTGATAAAGGAATATCAAAAGAGTTTTAAAATTATGACAGGTAAATTTTAATTGTTCAAACTTTTTAACTTAGCCTATTAAGAAAATTTAAAATTGCCTGGGAAAATAGGCTTTCATGCGAAGAAATTCATGGAGACTTTGCTGAGAGGGAGCAATGTGGGTAAGCTGGCTCATTTTCACACTAAACAAACAAACCTCACAAACCTTGCTGTAAATCCTGTAAGTTTCCATGAGAATTGTCCTTACCCAGGAAATATACGCTTACTGTGTGAAATAAGGCTGTAGTGGAATTTAAATTCAAAGTTTTTTTTTTTAATAAGACATCTAAATTTGTGAATTGACCTTTAATTACTAAACAGTAATTCTCTTAAAAAGATAATTTGGGTCAAAATATTTAGGGAGAAAGTGCCCTGCACAATGAAAGAATGTATTGAGTTTACACTTTTCTGTTTTAATACTTTCCACAATATCTTTGCACATGAAGCACTGAAACACAGAAAAAAATCTGATTGGATACTTCAAACCAATGATTTCACATTTCTAAGTAGCTCAAAAATATAATATAATATCCTTATTAACATGAGATAGTGAAGACTTCTTTTATTACATAAGCCAAAAAGTTTGGGGATCAGAAAAGAATTGAGCAAATTGAAAAGGTAAGAAAACATGTTCTTAGAAGCCCTAGTTATGCGTTTTGGTTTCAGCAGTGGAGGGGGCCAAAACTTTTTGATATAGATTGTCTCAATGTTTTTGCTACCTAAAGTGATTTTACAGAGGCTATTTGGCTCAGTATAATGCAGAACAAATTGAATGAAGACATGAAAATAAATTCCATCTCCAAGTAAAAGAGTTTTAACAGAGAAACCATGAAGATGTATGAGTGGCAGACGCTGTCTAGTCCTTCAGCTTCACTAGACTTGAAGCCAAGAAGCTGTGATTAATTGGAAATCAAGCAAGATCTAAGAGGAGGACATAGAAGTAGGACATAAAAGTATTGTCCTTTGTAACAGACAATGTCATCCAAGGAATCAGTGATTTAACTCTATTCTTCTCCAGACATGAGGTTGAGCAAATACAAGACCGAGAAGAAAATAATCTTTTGAAATAATTTTGCAAAGAATAACTTCACTGTTCCTGATATGGTATCTAAGGAGAGTCTTAAGAGAGAAGATAAAAGTCTTAAGAGAGAAGATAAAAGTGGAGTATTCTTAGGTTTCCTCTAAATATCTTGTTAGCAAAATATAACTGTGAGGTTAGAAGTGATTGAACCAAAAAGTGGTGGAGTACTTATTTTTGTGGGTACTTTAGACACAAGAATATTTCAAGGTAAAAGAAAAAAAGAAAAAATTATAGCTAAATATTTGTGATTATAGGTTCTTGGACTGGATTTTTGGAGACAAAGTTTTGCATTAGCGTTGGTCCTCATTAACGTAGTTGTTGGGTTTTCGTGGCAACCAAATGAAAAGGGGAAGTTTAATATACTCACTTGAACAAGTAAACAGCATGATAGAAAATAATGGCAAATAATATTTAATGAATTATTTTGAACAATTAGTTTGCGAGAACAAAGAAGGAAAGATAATTCAAAATCACTTGACGTTATTAAACGTATGAAAATGGAGTAGTGAAGAGATTGAGAGAAAACTTTTCTCTCCAGTGGAGTAATAGGTTCTTGATCTTGTTTCTTCCATTCTTTCTTCACAAGCTATCAAGTGTGCCTCAGGACTGGAGTATCCAGTTCAGACAAAGAGGACTTGCAGAAGAAAATATTTGCAGTAGGTATAGGTGATTTATAACCTTAGATAATCTTTTTTTAAATCTGTTAAATTCTCCCCTACCCCAAACTGCCCACTTTGAACAGCTTTGTTTGCTTTTCCAAAGACTGCCCTTCATTAACTGCTTAAAATTGAGAGGTCATATTCATACTCTCTAGAGATTGCTGTTTCATTGTGGGTTTTGTGTTTTTATTTGTTGTTGTTTTTAACTGAATTTCAAAAGGTTGTGCAAGTGTGTTAGAATTAAATATATCCATCTAATTGTCTAATGCTCCTGGATCAGAGTCACTCCTATCAATCTCAACCAACCCTTTCTCCAATACTTAGCTCAGATTTACCACTTCCTTTATTACATATGTACATTGAGTATTCTAGCTGTACTTGCCCCTTGTTCCATTTTTCATTCATTCTATTTCTTGACTATTGTTCCTCTCTGGTTTCAATTTCCTGATAGTTATTCTGTTAAACTGCCTGTTAATACTTTGAAAGGTTTATATACATTCCATGGAGTTTCTCTCCCACATATACTTGAACTGATGTCAGCTTATATTTCCATAATTCATTCATCTGCAATAACAATTTGCAAGATTGGAGATGTGAAGCACTTAGACATGATTTTATTCTCGTTCATTTGGAAGATTAATATTTTTTATTTTTTTATTTTTTGTCGGTAGTGGGGCTTGAACTCTGGGCCTGGGCGTTGTCCCTCAGCTCTTCAGCTCAAGGCGAGCACTCTACCACTTGAGCTACAGCGCCACTTCCGGTTTTCTGGTGGTTTATTGGAGATAGGAGTCTCACGGTCTTTCTTGCCCGGGCTGGCTTTGAACCGCGTTCCTCAGATCTCAGTCTCCTGAATAGCTAGGATTACAGGCATGAGCAACCAGCGCCCGGCTGGAAGATTAATCTTTAGTCAACAAGAAAGTTTAACAATGGCTTAGAATTTATTCCTAACTACCAGTTTTTATAATTGGCTTTGTACAATGGTGTGTGATTATTTTATTTTACATAGGATAATTTTTTCTCCTACTTATAAGTTTTGGAAAAAGAAGAAAACTAAAATTTACTACTGAGAGGAATACGACAAATAGAAGACAGATTTTATGTTTATCACATCTTTCATCAGTACCCATATTCAAAACTTAAAGTCATATTTCTTACTATGTTAGACATGTAGGGAAAACATAAAACAACACATGATAAGGCAGCTATTAGTGACTTTTTAAAATGTACATTCTTATGTGATGAAATTTACTTTGTTACCTAATATTTGGGTTTGAAATATGGGAGGCTGATCTATTTAACACATTTGTGGAAGGCACCTACGGAACAGCACAAATGGTGGGCGTTACTATTTCTACACTTTAATGAATGGTTGAACTTGTTTGGTATTAGTGCTGGGTACGTAAATCAACTCTATTGTAACTTGCTCCCTACACTTGAAAACCTTGTAATGTCACTATCATCTACTTGTCAAGGGTTATTTTGGCAAATGTGATTTTTAAATTGTTTATTTGAAAATGAATATACTTTCAGGAGATTAAATGTAGGTTATCATTGGTTTGGGAATGACAACATTTTTATACTACAGAACCTAGTTTTACTGAAGTACCAGTGTTTTGAAGCACTAAGGATCTTCTCAGTTAATATTTTTCTAAATTATATTTGACCTCTAAATCAAGTATTCCTCCATTTGGTAGACCAATTATGGACCTATCATTACAGAAACTATTTTTTTGAGGGGGTACCAGTCATAGGGCCTGAACACTGTGCCTGGGCGCTGTCACTCAGCTCTTTTATTTATTTATTTATTTATTTATTTATTTATTTATTTATTTATCATTTTATTTGTGAACATACTGTACAGAGGGGTTACAATTACATGGGCAGGATAATGCATACATTTCTTACCAAGCATTGCAGCCTCCTCCTTTGTTTACCCTTCACATCCCTTCCCAGCCTACCCCCTCCCCACTTACCCAATCCTTCCCCCCCCACCCCGCACCGACATTGTAAAGCTCGTTTTGCACATGACAACTTGTACTTCTCAATGTTGCAACAGGTCCACCTGTATCCTTAAACGACTTGTTTTTCCCCATCTCCTCCACAAGTTATACTGACATCAAATATAGTGAAATCAGGGGTTATACTGTGGGGGAGGGACATACAAAGCAACAAAGAAATAATCTTATAAATGCGTTAGAAACAGATGCATGAAACAAAAAAAAACATTAAAATACATATCTAAGGGTTCATTTTACTAACATCACATTATCTGACCTTTTCCGCTTGACTCATATATATACTAGATATTGCAAATAAGGGAATCCATGGGACCTATGTTTCCTTGGGCCTGGCTTACTTCACTTAATATAATGTTTCCAAATTTTTCTATTTGCTAACAAATGGGGCAATGCCATTTTTTCTGATGGAGGCATAGAATTCCATTGTGTATATATACCACATTTTCTTGATCCATTCATCTATTGAGGGGCATCTGGATTGGTACCATATCTTAGCTATGGTAAATAATGCTGCAATAAACATAGTTGTGCTGGTAGCTTTAGTGTGGTCTTGTTTGTAAACATTTGGGTAAATGCCCAAAAGTGGGATTGCTGGGTCATAGGGGAGCTCTTTGTGAAGTCTTTTGAGGAACCTCCATACTGCTTTCCAAATTGGTTGAACAAGTTTACATTCCCACCAACAATGAAGTAAGGTTCCCTTCTGTCCACATCCCCTCCAGCGTCTGTTGTTGTTAGAGATCTTGATTTTTGCCATTCTAACTGGAGTGAGGTGGTATCTCAATGTTGTTTTGATTTGCATTTCTTTTATGGCTAGGGATGTTGAACATTTCTTCATGTGTCTATTGGCCATCCTTCTTTCTTCTTCAGAGAAGTTTCTCTTTAAGTCTTTAGCCCACTTATTTATTGGGCCGTGGTTGCTTTGAGGATTTGTTGTTGGGTGATTTAATTTTTGGAGTTCCAAATATATTTTAGATATGAGACCCATGTCCGTTGTATGGCTAGTGAAGATCTTCTCCCAATCTGTGAGCTTTCTTCTATTGATCTTGCTAGCTATGTCCTTTGCCTTGCAGAAGCTCTGCAACGTTATGCAATCCCATTTGTCCAACCTTTCTTTGATTTGTAGTGTTTCTGGGTCTCTAATAAGAAAATTTCGGCCTCAACCAAGGAGACATATAGTTTCTCCTATTCCATCCTGTAATGTTTTCAGAATGTCTGCTTTGACTTCGAGGTCTTTGATCCATTTGGAGTTGATTCTGGTATAGGGTGATATATAAAGATCTAGGTTTAGTTTTCTACAAGTCGTTAACCAATTTTGCCAGCACAATTTACAGAAGAGGCTGTCTTTCTTGATTAAACTTATGATAATTAAAAAAACCTAGAAAATTCTTTCTCACTTATTAAGTGCAAATGAATGGCAAATTGCCTCATTTCTTACATATTTGACTACCACTATAAATTCATCTTATGATTATTATTAATAGTAATATATTCTGATTTATTACTTTACTTTGTAATATTTTTTTTTTAAATTTTCGCTTTTCTACTGAAGTTGAAGTATTTACATAGTATCATCAAAGTATATTCCTTGGGTATTTAGGGCAGTTTTTTACAAAGTTTTTAACCAATGGCTTGTAAGAATTCTTAATTGGTATATCATGTGGATTATTTTTAATTTCAATTTAATTTTATTTTAATGATAATGTACACAAGGGTTACAGTTACATAAATAAGGTAAGGTAATGAGTACATTTCTTAGGGAAGGAACATTGTTATCTCTTCCATCCACTTTTTAGTACACTCAGAACAAGAACTACTGATGCTTTTGCTGTTGCTAGTGATCCATGGGTACTTTTGCTTTCTTTCTTAATGCATTTTTATTGTAAAGTTGATATACAGACGGTTTACACTTAATTAAGTCAACTAAAGAGTACACTTCATTTTATTTTCTAAATCTCAAATTTGGGCCTTAAAAGTTTTTTTTTTGTTTCTTTAGAGAAATTCAGTTTTTTCAGGGTTGTAGGATTAGTTGATTTATTTTTGCATGATTTTTACACATGCAAATTATTCAGACACATATATTTTACTTTTATAATATTTAACATGTGACTATTTAAAAATTGTTTTCTTGATTTTTATATGGTTAATGATTTTAAATAAATTTATTTTCTTATATTTATAAACATATTTATCCAGGTAACAAATACTCTATTTTCAAGAAGCATATAATGTATAAGAAAGGCTTCATTACTTGGTCACTTTTTGGAAGTATTTTTACTTGAATTAAAAAAAAGTTTG
Source organism: Dipodomys merriami (assembly GCF_024711535.1). Lineage (NCBI taxonomy): Eukaryota > Metazoa > Chordata > Mammalia > Rodentia > Heteromyidae > Dipodomys > Dipodomys merriami. Next base: position 62,946 of record NW_027203641.1, read on the forward strand.
AAGCAAAAACGCTCCTCAACGGAAAGAACACTATTGGAGGAATATCAATACCAAACTTCAAACTCTACTATAAAGCCATAGTAATCAAAACAGCTTGGTATTGGCATAAGAACAGACTTCAGGATCAATGGAACAGAATTGAAAACCCAGAAATGAACCTACAGACCTATAGCCATCTAATCTTCGATAAGGGAGCTAAAAAAATAGAATGGAAGAAAGACAACCTCTTCAGTAAATGGTGCTGGCAAAATTGGTTAACTACATGTAGAAAACTTAAGCTAGATCCTTATATATCACCCTGCACCATCACTCCAAATGGATCAAAGACCTTGAACTCAAAGCAGACACTCTGAAAACATTACAGGATGGAATAGTAGAAACCCTAGGTCTCCTTGGCTCAGACAGAAATTTTTTGAATAGAGACCCGGAAACACAACAAATCAAAGAAAGGTTGGACAAATGGGATTGCATAAAGTTGCAGAGCTTCTGCAGGGCAAATGACATAGCTAGTAAAATCAATAGAAGAAAGCTCACGGATTGGGAGAAGATCTTTACTAGCCATACAACGGACAAGGGTCTCATATCTAAAATATACTTGGAACTCAAAAAATTAAACCCCCCAGCAACAAATCCTCAAAGAAACAACTGCCCAATAAATAAATGGGCGAAAAACTTAAAGAGAAGCTTCTCTGAAGAAGAAAGAAGGATGGCCAATAGACACATGAAGAAATGTTCAACATCCCTAGCCATAAAAGATGCAAATCAAAACAACATTGAGATATCACCTCACTCCAGTTAGAATGGCAAAAATCAAGATCTCTAACAACAACAGACGCTGGAGGGGATGTGGACAGAAAGGAACTTTACTTCATTGTTGGTGGGAATGTAAACTTGTTCAACCAATTTGGAAAGCAGTATGGAGGTTCCTCAAAAGACTTCACAAAGAGCTCCCCTATGACCCAGCAATC
>NW_027203642.1:0-63791 GCF_024711535.1 Dipodomys merriami
AAAATTTTGCTGATTATCATATTTTTGTTCATATGGCATTTAAAAATATATTACCATATAATTTAAATCTTATTTTTAAAATTTCTTCATAGAACGAAGACCAACTAAAAGTTTTTTCGTTTTTATGTATAAAGTTCACAATTCTGTCTCTATAAGAATCTTTTAAAACATTCTTTTGACAATCTCCATAGAGGCAAAATCAAAGTTTATATATTAAATATTCTAATCATCATATGAAATAATTAGGAAGGGCAAATCAATAGAAACAATGAAAACTATGTCAACCACAATGAACAGGACAATTACCCATCGAACAGATGCTTATCATGTTTTAGAACTGCAGTCGGAGAATTTGCAGAATTACTGACAGGACAATGTTTGAATTCAAAGGAAAGAAGAAAACCCTTAAAATATTGAAAGACAAACATGCCCCAGTAGGTTATGCCTGTAATCCTACATCCTCAGGACGCTCATTACTGGCTAAAGAAAAGCAAGAATAAATCGGATAATATGAAATGTTAACCTTTCATTATTCAAAGACCACTGTAACAGAAGTGAAAATATATGCAACAGATAAAGGTTATATATTTGTTAATGCTACAATGTTAATGCTACAATGATCCTGAGTCTTAAGTATTTTTATATCTTATAATTCTCTCTATATATATTTTTTTGGGGTCCGCTTATGGGGCTTGAACTCTGGGCCTGGGCCACTGTCCTTCAGCTCTTCAGCTCAAGGCTAGTGCTCTCCCACTTGAGCCACAGCGCCACTTGCTGATTTTTTTCTTTTTGCTTATGTGGTGCCGAGGAATTGGACCTAGGGCCTCAAGCATGCAAGACAAGTGCTCTACAACTGAGCCACCTTCCCTGCCCTTAATTCTATATAATTTTTCCAGAATAGTATATTTCTTTTTTTTAATTGTGAAAATACTGCACAGAGGGGTCACAATTACATGAGCAAAGTAATGAGTACATTTCTTATCAAGCATTGTTGCCTCCTCCTCTGTTTCCCTTTCACATCCATTTTCATCCCCCCAACATGTGTCCCCCTACCTTCCCCCCCCAGGCCAAAGTTGTAAAGTTCATTTTTCAACATAACGACTTGCATAGCCCATTGTTGCAATGGGTCCATCTGTATCCCTATTTAAACCATTTGGTTTTTTCCCTTCCCCTCCACAAATTATACCAACATCAAATACAGTGAAAACAGGGGTTATACTGTCAGGGAGGGACATACAAAGCAATAAAGAAATCATCTTATAAACGTTAGAAAAAATCACAAGAAAGAAAAAAAATTGAATACTTATATTTGGGTTCATTTCACCTCACATCAACTTATCTGACCGTTTCTGCTTGTCTCACAAATATACATAATTGCAAATAAGGGAAACCATGGGACCTATGTTTCATTGGGCCTGGCTTACTTCACTTTATTCTTTTTTTTCCAAGTCTTTCTATTTCCTAAGAAATGGGGCAATGTCATTCTTTCCTACAGAGGCATAGAATTCAATTGTGCATATATACCATAGTTCCTTAATCTATTCATCTACTGAGCTACATCTGGGTTGGTTCTATATCTTACCTATGGTAAATAATGCTGCAATAAACACAGTCGTGCTGGTAGCTTTAAAATAATCATGTTTGTATCATTTGGGTAAATGCTCAAAAGTGGGATTGCTGGGAAATAGGGCAGCTCTATGTGAAGTCTTTTGAGGAATCTCCATACTACATTCCAAAGTGGTTGAACAAGTTTACACGCCCAACAACAAAGAAGTAGGGTTCCCTTCTGTCCGCATACCATCCAGAATCTGTTGTTAGGGTTATTGATTATAGCCATACTAACAGGGGTGAGGTGGAATCTAAATGTTGTTTTGATTTGCATTTATTTTATAGCTAGGGAGGTTGAGCATTCCTTCATGTATCTACTGGCCATCCTTATTTCCTCTTCAGAGAAGTTTCTCTTTAAGGCTTTAGCCCACTTATTTATTGGGCAGTTGTTTGTGTGAAGATTTGTTGTTAGGGGATTTAATTTTTTGATTTCCAGGTATATTTCAGATATGAAACCCTTGTCCGTTGTATGGCTAGAGATCTTCTCCCAATCCGTAGGCTTTCTAGTGATCTTGCTAGCTACGTCCTTTGCAATGCAGAAGCTCTGCAACTTCATGCAATCCCATTTGACCAACCTTTCTTTGATTTCTTTTATTTCTGGGTCTCTATTAAGAAAATTTCGGCCTGCGCCAAGGAGACCTAGGGTTTCTCCTATTCCATCCTGTAATGTTTTCAGTGTGTCTGCTTTGACTCCGAGGTCTTTGATCCATTTGGAGTTGATTCTGGTGCAGGGTGATATATAAGGATGTAGCTTTGGTTTTCTACAAGTGTTTAACCAATTTTGCCAGCACCATTTACTGAAGAGGCTTTCTTTCTTACATTCTAATTTTTAGCTCCATTATCGAATATTAGATGGCTATAGGTCTGTAGGTTCATTTTTGGATTTTCAATTATATTCCATTGGTCCTGAAGTCTGTTCTTGTGTCAGTATCAAGGTGTTTTGATTACAATGGTGTTGTAGTAGAGTTTAAATTTGGTATTGATATTCCTCCAGCACTTTTCTTTCTGTTTTTGTTCATTTTTGCTATTCAGGGTCTTTTATTATTCTGTATGAATTTTTGGATTGCCTCTTCTACTTCCTTGAAGAATAAGGTTGGAATATTGATAGGTATCACATTTAATTTGTAGATAGCCTTGGCAAGTATTGCAATTTTCACAATGTGGATCCTTCCAATCCAGGAGCATGGGCGGTTTTTCCACTTTCTAAGTACTGTTTTGATTTTCTTTTTCAGGTTTTTAAAGTTTTCATCGGCCGGGCACTGTTGGCTCATGCCTGTAATCCTAGCTACTCAGGAGGCTGAGATCTGACGATCATGGTTCAAAGCTAGCCAGGGAAGTTAAGTCCGTGAGACTCTAATCTCCAATAAACCACTAGAAAACTGGAAGTGGTGCTGTGCCTCAAGTGAAAGAGAGCTCGCCTTGAGCTGAAGACCTTTGGGACAACACCCAGGCCCAGAGTTCAAGACCCAAAACTGACAAAAAACAAAAGTTTCCATCATAACGGTCCTTCATTTTTTATTAATTCCTAGGTGTTTTATATTTTGGGAGGGGGCTATTATAGATGGAATTGTTTTCCTGGTTTCAGCCACACTTTTCTCATTGTTGGATTAGAGAAAAGCTGTTGTCTTTGAGGTGTAATTTTATAACCGGCAACTTTGCCAAAGTTTTGAATCACTATGAGTAATTTGGGAGTGGATTCCATGGGATTCTTTAAATACAAGATCATGTCATGTACAAAGAGGGTGAGTTTTAATTAATCTTTCCGTATTTGGATCCATTTTATGTTTGCACCGTGTCTTATTGTTGTAGCTTGGCATTCTAATACTAAATTGAAAAAAACTGGAGAGAGGGGACATCCTTGTCCCTTTCTTTTTTTTTATTGTAAAAATATTTACAGAGGGGTTACAATGACATGGGCAAGATAATAAATACATTTCTTATCAAGTATTGTAATCTCCTCCTTTGTTTCCCCTTCCCATCCCTTCCCATCCTCCCCCCGACCCCCACCCAATCCCCCCCCTCACCAAAATTGTAACGTTCGTTTTCGACATAACTTGTACATCTCATTGTTGCAATGGGTCCAACTGTATCGGTATTTAAACGATTTGTTTTTCCCTTCCCCTCTACAAATTATACCTACATCAAATACAGTGAAAGCAGGGGTTATACTGTGAGGGAGGGACATACAAAGCAACAAAGAAAACATTTTACAATTGTGTCAGAAACAATCGCATGAAGGAAAAAATAACATTTGAATGAATATCTTAGGGTTCATTTCCCTAACATCAAATTATCTGACCTTTTCTGCTTGACTCAGACATATACGTGATACTGGGACCTATGTTTCTTTGGGCCTGGCATACTTCACTTAATATAATTTTTTCCAAGCCTTTCCATTTCCTAACAAATGGGGCAATGTCATTCTTTCCAGTGGAGGCATAGAATTCAATTGTGTAAATATACCACATTTTCTTGATCCATTCATCTACTGAGGGGCATCTGGGTTGGTTCCTTATCTTAGCTATAGTAAATAATGCTACAATAAACATAGTTCTGCTGGTAGCTTTAGTGTGGTCTTGTTTGTGAACATTTGGGTAAATGATGCACAGGCCGAAATTTACTTAATGGAAACCCAGAAACATGACAAATCAAAGAAAGGTTGGACAAATGGGATTGCATGAAATTGCAGAGCTTGTGCATGGGAAAGGTCATAGTTAGCAAGATCAATAGAAAGCCCACGGATTGGGAGAAGATCTTCACTAGCCATACAATGGACAAGGGTCTCATATCTAAAATATACCTGGAAATCAAAAAATTAAATCCCCCATCAACAAATCTTCAAAGAAACAACTGCCCAATAAATAAGTGGGCTAAAGCCTTAAAGAGAAACTTCTCTGAAGAGGAAAGAAGGATGGCCAATAGTTACATTAAGAATTGCTCAACCTCCCTCGCCATAAAAAAATGCAAATCAAAACAACATTGAGATACCACCTCACTCCAGTTAGAATGGCTAAAATCAAGAACTCTAATAACAACAGATGCTGGAGGGGATGTGGACAGAAGGGAACCTTACTGCATTTTTGGTGGGAGTGTAAATTTGTTCAACCAATTAGGAAAGTAGTATGGAGTTTCCTCAAAAGACTCCACATAGAGCTTCCCTATGACCCAGCAATCCGTTGTCCCCTTCTTGATTTAAGAGGAAATGTCTTTAGTTTTTCACCATTAAGTATAATGCTGGCTGTAGGTTTGTCATATACAGCCTTTATTCTATTGAGGAATGTTCCCTGGATTCCTAATTTTTCCTGAGCCTTCATCATAATGGCATTGTTGTATGTTGTCAAATGCTTTTTCTCAAGCAATTGAAATAACCATGTGGTTCTTATACTTGCTCTTCTTGCAATGTCTTATATTAATCGATTTGCATATATTGACCCAACTTTGCATCCCTGAAATGAATCTTGTTTGATCGTGGTGTATTATTTTTTGGATGAATTGTTGAAGTCAATTGACCAAAATTTTTTTGAGAAGTTTTGCATCAATGTTCATCAAAGAAATGTGTTTAAACTTCTCTTTTTTGATGAGTCCCTTCCTGGTTTGTGGATGAGGGTTTTGATGGCCTCATTGAGTAAGTCCTGTAGTGAACTTTCTCTTTCAATTTCATTGAAGAGTTGGAGTAGTATTGGTGTGAACTCTGTGTTGAAGGCCTTGTAGAATTCTGATGTAAATCTATCTTGTCTTGGGCTTTTTTTAGATAGGACTTCTCTTATTGCTGTTTCTATCTTAATGCTTGATATGGGCCTGTTAAAATCGTTTAACTCATCTTGGTTTAGTTTCAGCTGCATGTCGATATTTGCTATGAAAAGGTCCATTTTTTCCAAGTTCTCAAACTTATTAGCATAGTTTTGAGAAATATTCCCTTATAAAGTTCTGAATCTTGGTTGTTTCTCTGGTGATGTTTCCATTCTCATCTCTGAGTTTATTTATTTGGGTGAGTTTTCTTTTTCTGATAAGATTTGTTAAGGATCTGTCAATTTTGTTACTGTTTTCGAAGAACCAACTCTTTGTTTTGTTGATTCTTTCTATGTTTTTTTTTTGGAATCTAATTCCTTTAATTCTCATTAAATTTTAATTATTTCTTTCCATCTACTGGGTTGGTGTTTATCTTGCTGCTCTTTTTCAAGGAGGTGCAGATATCTCATTAAATTGTTGGTTTCATATATCTCCAACTTGCCTCTGAGTATTGACTTTTCTGTGTCCCAGGTTAACTGGTAATTTGTGTGCTCGTTTTTGTTGAATATCATGAATACTTTAATTTCTTTTCTAATCTGTTACATGACTTACTCCTGATTCAACAGTGTGTTGTTCAGTATCCATGTGTTACAGGACTTCTTTGGTGGCTTTTGGCGCTGAATTCTAATTTTATTTCCTGTGGTCTGAGAGAATGCAAGGTATAATTTCAATGTTTCTGAATTTGGACTTTTGTTTTGTGACCTAAAATGTGGTCAGTTTTTGAAAATGTTCTATATGCTGCTGAGACAAAGGTGTATTCTGATACTGCTGGGTGAAATATTCATTAGATGTCTGTTAAATCTAGTTGATCATTGCAGTTGTTTAGATCTGCAGTTTATTGAGTTTTTGCCAAGTTGATCTATCTAGTGGGGATAGTGGTGTGTTAGAGTCCCCAACAATCAATGTCTTTGGATCTACGTGAGCTTTGAGGGAAAGTAGTGTTTCTTGGATAAATTTGCGTGCTCTATTGTTTGACAAATAGACATTTAGAATTGTAATATTTTCCTGAAGGAGCAATCCCTTAATTAGTATGTAGCGACCTTCTTTTTCTCTTCTCACGAATTTTAATTTGAAGTCTATTTTATCTGATATTAGGATTGCAACTCCCACCAGTTTATGGGAGTCATTTACTTGGTAGGTTATGTTCCAGTCTTTCACTTTCAAAATGTGTTTGTTTTTATGGGCAAGATGTGACTCCTGAAGACAGTAGATAGAAGGATTTTGCTTTTTAACCCAACTAGACAGTCTATGTCTCTTAATTGGAGTTAAATCCTATGATGTTGAGAGATAGGACTGAGAGGTATTTTTTTATTGGGAAAATGCAGTACAGTTGGTTTACAATTACATAGACAAGATAATGAGTACATTTCTTATCAAGCATTGTTGACTCCTCCTTTGTTTCTGCATCCCATCACTTCCCAGACTCCCCTTACCCAATCCTCTCCCCTCCCACCAAAGTTGTAAAGTTAATTTTTCAACATAATGACTTGTACATTTCATTGTTTCAATGGTTCCACCTGTATTCCTATTAAAACGATTTGTTTTTTTTCCCTAACCCTCTACAAATTATACCAATATAAAATACAGTGAAAACTGGAGTTATTTTTTGTTATGTCAAAAAACGAATGTTACAACTTTGGCCTGGGAATGGGGGAGGGAGAGAGTGGGGATCAGTGGGTGGGGAGGTGAAAGGGATGGGAAGAGGAAACAAAGGAGGAGACAATAGTGCTTGAAAAGAAATATACTCATTACCTTGCCCTTTGTACAGTATTTTCACAATTAAAAAAACTTCAAAAAGTGTTTATCACTTATTATAATTCAAATAACAAGCAAGAGTAATTTTATATAATCATTACACATATCATTTTATCACTATCATAAAACAGAATAAAAGATCAGTCCCAATTATTACCTACCTATCATTATACTTAATTCCTAATCATTACCTAAATATCTTAAACAATCTAAATAGTCATGTCTTTAACATAGATATAAATATTCTATACTTTTTACTTTAAAATTTCCAAGGGAATATATTCATGTTTCTAAGAAATGATCACAGCAGTTAAAAATTGCTTTTGTGAAAATAATGTGAGACATGTTGTTGTTGTTGTTGTTTACAAGTCCTGGGCATTGTCCCTAAGCTTTTTTTTGTGCTCAAGGCCAGCACTGCACAACTTGAAGCACAGGGCTAATTTCTGTTTTTGAATGGTTAATTGGAGAATAAGAATCTAACATGTACTTTTCTGTTTGGGCTAGATGTGAAAACAATTGTTAGATCTCAGCCACCAGAGGAGCTAGAATTATAGGCGTGAGTTACCGGCACTTGGTTTGATGATTTTTTTTATTTTAATTACGTTTTAAGATGTTTATTTCACTATAATGCACATAATTCTATACATAAATTTATATATATATATATATATATGACGACAAATTCCCTCTAAAAATGTATGACTTTCTACATATCAAATTTATACACACACACATATATATTTCTGAATATATACACCCCCTCTAAATCTTTTATGCTACTATTTTTTACCCTTTTCATTTCAAAGATTTAGTCTATTTTTCCAAATGTTTCCTAGAGCAAAATTACTAATATTTCAATAGAAAGTAGAATATATTATTTTCAAAGAAATTTTAGATATACACATGATGTATACCTATATGTAATATTTATAGTATATTTCTTGAAAAGATTCTGTTCAAACCCTTAAGTATTTGTGTGTAATGACAGGGAGAGGGGAAGTTAATTCATACTGGTTAGAAATGGGCAATGCTTCAAAAATCGGTTCAATAATTTGTTATAATCACATAATCAAGCTACCTGTTATGGTTTAGTTTTGTTTTTGTTTCTTTATTTATTCAAAAATTTAACACGGATGCATGCACAATCGTAATATTAAAATTATTAAAATACAAATAATACAAAATTATAGACACATACCAGACTTTCAATAATTAGCACTTATGATGCTAATAATAATTTGTTGAAGATGATGATGACCAGAGTGACTTTGATAATGGCGATGTTATGATTGAAAAAGAAAAATTTTTAGACATCTTTGAATTTAGATTTCCCACATTGAATACATAATAATAAACAATGTTGGATTACATACAATAAGAATAACAAGAGGAGAGTTTCAATATCAAGAAATAATAATCACATAATCAGGTGAGACAGTAAATCCCTAATGTTGTTCTTGCAGTCTCTCTAAAGTATACTCACTTTTCTTGGTGGTATTGTTTTCTTATAAGTAAAATCATTTATTTCACATGTTTATTATCCCACATAGATAAAATATAATAAGATGTGTGCTTTGTTATCAAATGATCTTGTTTGTTCTAGTCTTGGGAACTTAGGAGAAAGCCTTTCACCACCCACATAGCCAGTAGCTTAGTTATATATCCCTAGAAGGTAACAACACAAGCCTCAAGCATGCTTCACTCATTAGGCAGAAATCCTTAGGCTGTTTTAGTTTCTATCCAGTTCACTGAAGAAAATCTATGTATAAATTTATGAAGAACACTTGGCAGCCCATAAAGCAATAAGAAAATTTTGATGGACTAAGATTAGTTTTCAACTTAGTGTCATTAGTTCAAGTAACATTCTCATACAGATACTATTCAATAACCAATGTTTTCCAATGATATGTTGAGTATGTTCTTCAATACAAATGTGGACACATGACCCAATTTACATAATACCACTTACATATCTGTAGTTGCCTTAAAAGGACAAAACCCTTAGAGCCAGGAGGTAAACTTTATTTTTATTTCTGCATGAAGCAATTTGTGACTTTATACCAACAAACTGAATTTGACTCTTTCCTTATTTGTAAGCAAAGGTGGAAAATGTAAGGACTCCACTTTTCTTTTTAATTGCTCTAGGAGTAAGCAAAGTATTCTTCAATATTTCTGGTAGATTACATCCATTTATAGATGAGAAATGTAAGGCCAAAAGTCAATGTAGTGAGTAAACAATGATACTAGAATTTGTGTCTGAGCTCTTCCCTCTGCACACTTACAAGGAACAGTAATTTGTTGATGGAGAGGACTAATATGAAAACACTATGGGGAAAAAACATACTTTGTAAAATGTTGTTTAAGACTAGGTGACCAGTGATGAGTTCATGAAACAGACTTGTGTCAGGTCCATAAAAAGGAGTACATAGATATCATATTAGTGCTGGGTGCCAGTGGCTCATGCCTGTAATCCTATCTACTCCGGAGGCTGAGATCTGAGGATCATGGTTCAAAGCCAGCCCGGGCAGGGCTCGATCTCAGGTCCCAGGATGGACCTAACCCTCTTTTGGCTCACAGGCTGGTATACTCACCATGATCCATTCATCACTTGGGTTTGCTAGGCCTTGAGTTCAAATCCCAGCACTGTCAAAAGATGAATACTGATGTGAGAAGCCAAGTGATCCTCCTCTTTTCCTGTACTGTGAAAGTCCTGCTTCTCAACTAGGAATGGTACATGCTATATAGGCAATTCTATAGCCATGGGACCAGGTTGACATCCATGTCAGCACAGTTATACCTGTCACCGTATTCAGTAAAATACACAATATCTCCATGAATTAGGCACAAATTAAGGAGAAGTGCACCGAATGCAAGATGCTGTCCACACATGTATATCAATAGAGATCCTATGTTTAAATTATGAATTTGTGCCCATCCTGGCCCTCCCTGGTGCTCAATGTCAGGTCCTGGAAAGGGTCTAGCTCCTCAGTTGCTCACAGGCCATTGTCCTCACCTTGACCCTTTCACCAATTGGGCCTGCTAGGTTCTGAGTTCAAATCACAACACTGTCGAAACATGAATCCTGATGTGAGCAGTACATCAGTTCACCTGCTTTCCAGTCCTGTGAAAGTCCCGGGTCTCATCTAAGATGGACAAGGCATAGGCAACTCTATAGACATAGGAATAGGTTGTCATGCATGTCAGCACATTTATATCTATCATCATACTCAATAAAATACAAAATGCATCTCTGAGTAAGACACAATAAAATAAATAACTAAACTGAAAGCATGATGAATTCCACATATGTATGTAAATAGAGATCCTATGTGTAAAATAGGTGGGCATATGATTTTTGCCAGTGTTGGGCTTCAATTCAGGCACTGGGAGCAGGCCTGAACATGTAGTCTTCAAGGATAGTGATCTTCCCCTTCTCCCACAGTGCAAAAGAGTTACCCAGACCTGAGTTCAAATCCCAGCTCTGGCAGTAAAATGGGGCGTATTCGGAGTTAGGCTAATTCCTTCATAATTTTTTTTCAACAGAGTCAGAGGTCACGGAATTTCTTCCTTTTTTTATTTTTTAATTGAAGCTCATGAATGTCTTGGTGCACAGAAGAGCCAAGTCTAAAGATCATCCGGAAAATGACTGGAAATATAAGAATAAGAATTGGGAGAATTGATCTGACAATGGCAATTATAATTATTACATGAATCCAATCCAGAGGATTGAGGGCCTCCAAGTTATGCTTAAATAATGCTGCCAAAGATTGTAATTAGTTTACATCTAAATGAGCTTTATTAACTGCTGTAATTTTGTCCTGTAAAGCCTCCCTAACATGAGAGATATCTTTATCTCTCCAAACTCCTAACAAATGATTTTTGCTCGCATTCCAATTAAAAGAAAAGTTATATTTTAGAGCAGTAACAAAGATATATTTAAAACTAGCATGACATTTAACTGAGAGTTGTGTTTTTAAATTTTGAACTTCCTGACCTAGAGACAGAACCACTTCCTCCAGAGCATTTATTTTCATTTCTAACATTTTATCTATAATTTATTTTTTTGCTAGGGCTAATGAAACATTTTTGCTTAAATCAGTAACAAAATGAGAGTGTTTACTTCATTTACTAAGGCTGATGTAGAAATCGCTAAAGAGCTAATTATTGTTATTTAAGCACTTATTCCTAAAATCAAAGCCGCAACAAAGCATTTTGGCTGCAACATAATATCCAGAGTTTTCAGCATTTGTAAAGCGGAATTTTTAAACCAAGGGTCATTTCATAGATCTACACATAACATTACATACGAAGGTCTTTTTAAAATTAAAATTACAGAATATGTTTTATCCAGAGAAGAAGTAAGACAATTAGTAAAAATACAATCCTTACAGCTAATATAATAAGATTTTCCTTGATTAATAATGATTAAATTATCTAGTTTTCCAGCTAAAATTCCCATAGGATAACCCACACATGCTCTTACCCCAATTTCAGTACTCTTAGTTTCTTTGGGCTTTTTCAGTAAAATCATGTTTGTTGCTGCAAAAAGTCTGAACAAATCCAGCTGAATGCCAGTTTTAATGTGAAAGGGAGAGTGACTCGCCAAAATGGAAGCCACCCACCCTGGAGTGAGCCATCTTTTCAGGGGTTCCCCATGCGTATCAGGAGCATAGCCATTAAACTTTCATGAATTATGTTTTAAGTAGGAGGCATAATCATAATCAGGGTTAGCAATGGAAAAAATCAAAAATACTATCTGGTGCCCCATAGGGTTGTAAAAAAGAGGCCTTTTGAAATCCACATTCCCACCATTTTGGTGACGTAATTAATGCACCCCAAACTGATTCTTTTCATGATATTTTTGTAGGCAGTTATCTAAATTTATATTCCTCTTGGGATTGAAAAAAGAATTCATTATAAGTATGAAAGCCTAATTTCATCATGTCAATTTCCCACATCAATCTTTTTTTTGAAATTTTTATCATTGGATTGATCAAGGGCATCAGTCAAAAAAGTTCTATAATTTATAGGCAAACACCCAGGGAGATTTTCTACTGATAGCGTTATGCAAATTGGAGTAGTATCTGTCATTCATTCATAATTAATTTTTTGAGAAGTCATATGAGAATTAGAATAGTCCTCCAAACCCCCTAGCAGGTCACTGTTGCTTGACATTACTTGTAGTATATCTTCATCCCCCTCATCCCACGGGATGTAGAAGAGGAGTATTAGGAACATATGCCCAGTATTGTTCTCCTGAAACAGACACTGCCTGCACAGCAATAATGGCAAGCATAGAAGAAACATATTTTCAACAGTGATAGTGTTTCCTGTAGAAACCACAACCTCCTCTGCAGAATGGGTGAGCTTCTTAATTTGTTCCCACGTTGGTGGTTGGGCTTCTTTTGTTGTCTTTGCCTGTTGAGGAGAAAGTTGAAGACTTTTGTGCTTTTGCATCGCTTTCTTCATTTGCATCTTCTGGTTTTTTTTCCCCTGGGTTTCTCTTATTTTTGTAGGGACACATGAGTCGGTTGAGATTCTGTGGAAACACACATGTATACCCTCTTCCCGAGGTGATTAAATTCATCAGGCCCTTTCCAGGTGCCTGTGATCAAATCTTTCCTTTTAACTTTTGGCTGAACTTTAAATCCAATTTCGCTCCAATGTTTTTGCATAAGTGTAAGATTTTGTTCATTAGTATTAAGGTGATTAATTACAAATAAAGCATGATGGTTTCTCCTAGTTAATAAGTCAGCCATCATATTTCCAAATGAAAGAGGTGGGAAACTACCATCTCTTCCCTATAATGTAAGCTGGACCAAACTTAGTCATAACTGTTGTGGGAATCTTTCTTTTCCTTTTATTATCAGAGATCCCTTTTTCTATAACTCTCTGTACTTTTGGGATAACTCCTTCTGGTTTAGTTTAATTCATTAATTCTGCCTATTGTAACATATCTGGAAATTTTACATTTCTATATTTACTATGAGGGAGTCGCAAAACTGCTTTTGAAGTTGCAGGAGTTTCTGGAGGCAACGTCTCATCAGATGATATATTGATTGGGGAATTGTCCACATCTAAACTTTGGTCCTAGCCTTTATTATTTAGAGAAGCCGTCTCTATTGGACTGGAAAGAAACAACATGCTCTGTTCACGGATCAATAGAAAAATAGCCAAAACAAGAATAAAGGCAACAAATGTACAGCCAAGAAGAATATAGTAAGAATAATGGTAGAGGCAATAAAGGTGCAGCCAAGTGTATAGAAAGCCTTGAACCAACACCCCCTTCCTGCAGGCATGCTTCCATGAAGCTTATGCTTTGCCTGGCATGGTCTCTCAGGGAGACTCAGCAGGAGGTAACGTGGCAGATGGGGTCTGCTCTTAATCATGCAATACTTGTGGGATAATGAAACAAAACATGGTTCTTTTTCATCATTACCCTATCTCCATGATGAAGGGGATCCTTCACTCTATTCAGTATTGCAGCTGGGGAAAATGAGGCATGGAGAAGCCTGGTGATCTACTCGTGACCCCCAGCACACAGAAAGCTCGGCCTGACTTCTCTGCCATGCTCCCTAGGACAGTGGGTGCTATGCAGTCCACTTCTTATGGTGGGAAATCCACTGCTTGTCAGTCATGGGGTTTGAACTCTGGGCCAGGGCAGTGTACCCAACCTCCTCAGATCAAGGATAGTGCTCTACCACATGAGCCAAAGCATCACTTCCGGTTTTCTGGTGGTTCTTTGAGGATAAGAGTTTCACAGACATTCCTGCCTGGGCCAGCTATGAACCATGATCTTCATATCTCAGCCTCCTGTGTAGTTAGGATTATAGGCCTGAGCCACCGGCACCTGGCATAAGTGTAATTTTGGCCTTCTTTCTCTCTCTGTCTTTATCTCACACAGGAACTGGGTGAATGGGTGCTGGAGGAGGTGGCCCAGCATCCCTATCTGGCTGGAACCCAAGCTGGCCCTCTCATTCTGGATGTGAGCTGTGGGTCAGGAGGTGTGTCGGTTAACCTGTTGAACCAGATTCATGAGGTAAGCCCCTCTGTGCCCTGGCTAGATCGTGATGGTTATTCATTATCCATCCCATGAGTTCTTCCCCAAATCCCTCTGTTAAACCATTGAAAGAAATTGGATGAGGAGGCATTGTCCCCCTGCCCAGCAGGATCCCAGGCCTCTAAACCTCACCCTCACCTATCTGGCCAGACCCTGGTATAAAACAATGAAATCATTGAGTGTCTACTATTCTTTGCTAGGGTGTGTCATTTCGGTTAGGGAAACAGAGTGCAGAGGAAAGACCCTAGGCCTGAAACTTCCCAGGGGACGTTTGTTCTTGTGACAGAGCCAAGTCATTGCTGTGGATAAGGAGGAATCCACCATCAGACTGACCCGGAACAATGCTCAAAGATAGGTAGGCTGTTAAAGTATCAAACCAACTCATGTCTGCTTCCCACTCCCAACAATGGGGTGTAGTGTGGGTGGCTCAGCCCTGGGCCTAAGGGATTATAAATGGATGGTGGTGGTCAGGAGCTGGTGGCTCTTGACCATCATCCTGGCTATTGGGAAGCTGAGGTCTGATGGTCGTGACTCAGAGCCAGCCCGGGCAGGAGAGTCCGTGAGATTCTTATCTCCCATAAACCACCTCCCCCTCAAAACCCACACACAAAAAAGCCAGATTTGGTGCTGTGGCTCAAGTGGTAGATCCTCAGTCTTGAACAAAAGAAGCTCAGAGATAACCTGACTCCAAGCCCTAGGACTCACAAAATAATAATAAAATAAATGAACAGTTTTCACCTTTTATCTGACGACCAAGACAGATAGATTCAGTCTTCTCGCTGGTACTTGTAGCCAAAGGTAATGGGCTTCCCTTGATGTTTCTCAAAACTTCTCTTTATCTCCTTTATCTGTTCAGGTTCAGTTAGAGGACATAATTGTGATCATCCCCCTTGATGTGACCTTAGGTACCCTCCCCAATTCGCCTTCCTTGGGGTGACTATCCTGGAGGCACTCCCTGCTGGAAAGATGAGGTACCAGAGAGATGGGGATAGGTATCCCCGACACACACACACACACACAGCCCCACACGACTAGGCCTATTCAGACTAGCCTTTTCCAAAGACACTTTATCTCCTTGGATTAACTGACCTAGGAGAGGATCTTGATCCCCTGTAACTGATTATTTTAACTTGGGCTTGCTAGTTGAAACGGGAGCAAAAAAAAAAAAAAGCCTTCGGTGCCTGTCACCTGGGGCTAAGGCTCACACTTGTCATCCTAGCTACTCGGGAGGCTGAGATCTGAGGATCACAGTTTGAAACCAGCCATAACCTGGAAAGCCTGTGAGACTCTACTCTCCATGGAACCACCAAAAAGCCTGAAATGGAGCTGTGGCTCAAGTGGTAGAGCACCAGCCTTGAGCCCAAAAAGTTAGAGACAGCTCCCAGATTCTGAGCTCAACACCACACAAAGAAAAGGCCCCGTCTTGTTGCCCACAGACTGCCCAAGCTTAGAGGGCCCTATCTCGGAGTGTGGTACAACACCTGTCCCTGGGTGGTGTATCAGTTCCTTCAGAAATCCGGTGGTGGAAGCCAGGCCTTCCCCTTTGTGCATTCTCAACCCACACTGGATGGAAGGCAGGGCGGGATAAGGCCGGAAGCCTGCAGAGCAGAGAGGTTCCAGCTCTGCCAAGGTGATCAAAACGGGCTTCTTAGAGGCATCACTTGCTTAACAAGGAGGAGCTGACAGGAACCACAGAGAGCAAAGTTGCCACAGATGATGGACAACATAGCAGAGCGTGTTCATTTCCAGCCAGGACTGTTGGTGAGAAACTCGGTAGAGATGTGCAAGACTGTCTGGAGACAGGATTGATGGGTCACAGAAGAACACCTATGTAGGGCTTGGATTGTGTTTTAGAGGTAGATGGCTTGCCTAGCATTCAGGAAACCCCGGGTTCAATTCCTAGGTCCTGCATACACAGAAAATGTCAGAAGTGGCACAGTGGCTCAGGTGGAAGTGCTTATGTGGAGCCAAAAAAACTCGGGGATACCACCCAGGCCCCAAGGCCAAGCCCAAGAACCGGTGGATGGCTATGCCCTGTAGTTCTTAATAAATCATCCATGCTTTGTGTTTCCTTCTTTGACAGAAGGAGATGGACACTCCTTCGGCCCTGGACACCCCTGGACCCATTATCAGCAACCCTCCCAACGTCTTCCACTGGGACATGGAACAGCTGGCCCCAGAAATTGTCAGGTACTGGTTGGGTAGGGCAGGGGGATACAGGAAAGGCCCCAGAACTCCTGGTGGGTCTGATCTGCCCTGGACGACCAGTCCATCCATAGGAGGCAAATGGGAGCTTAGAGAGTGTTAGTGATGTGGAGGGGGCCCACTAATGCCCATGGTCCCACCCAGATTCTGAGCCTCCCTTTGTTGTCCCTGAGGGAGGTAGAGAGGTGTTTAGGTGGTAGCGTCTAGAGGAGGACTAGCTGGAAATTCTGAAGGATGAGACACCTTAAGCCTTGTGCAGGTGGCTCACACCTGTCATCCCACGCCTGTCATCCTGGCCACTCAGGAGGCTGAGATCCAGAGGACCTCATTTCCCAGACCAGACAGGAAAGTCCCAGGAGAGCCTCATCTCCAATCTGCAACTGGCAGTGGTACTGTGGTTCAAGTGGTAGACCACTGGCCTTAAGGAAAATTAGAATTCAAGGACAGTACCCAAGCCCTGAGTTCATGCCCTTCAACCAAAAATCAAAGAAAGGAAGGAAGAAAGAAAGACACCCATTCCTTGCTTGCAAGAGATGTTGAAGTTGTGGGGTTGCTGTGGTTGGGAGACCAGCTGCTGGCCTCACCGTACAGACATTTCTAAGAACTCCCCAGATTTGCCCCAGTGTGAAACCACAGTAGGGTGGGTGGTGTCTTACCAAGAACTCCATAGGTAGTGGCCTGTGGCAGGCAGGGAGTGGTTGAATGGGAGCAGGGGTGGGATGTTAGTGTCAATTATATGCTCTCCATCCATGGAAGAATGGTTTTGGATGCTGGTGTCAAAGTCTGAAGTGAAGGGTTGCATGTGGTTTGTGGCCTGACAAGTTGGGTTTCCCCTGGGTCTAAGAAGGTGGCTGAAGCCAGGCGACACGGGTGGCTCACACTGTGTCATCCTAGATACTCAGGAGGCTGAGATCTGATGATCATGGTTCAAAGCCATCTTGGGAAGGAAAACCTGTGAGACTTTATCTCCAGTGAACCACCAGAAAGCCAGAAGTGGCACTGTGACTCCAGTGGTAGAGGGCCCACCTTCAGCTGAAGAGCTGAGGGATGGTGCACAGGCCCAGAGTTCAAACTCCATGACAGACCACCAAAAATAAGGTAGATGAGTTTTCTGCATAGTGGTGTGTATTTTTAGGAACTTGCAAACTCTGTTATGAGCCATTCCAGATGTGTGAGAGGCCATGAGTTTTGTCTACAGTTTGTCTGAAGATAGTTGTGCCATCTTCTTGGGGGTTGGATCTTCAGAGTGCTCAGGAACTGCTGAGGCATTTTTCTACTTATGTGTATGTATGTGGGTGTGTGTGGGTGTGTGTGTGTTTTCCCTCTTCTTTCTCTGTGCACTTCCTGGGTGCCTGTTTGACTCTTTCTGCCTCGGATAGTGCTCCTCCTCCATGCCGAACTTGTCCTTTAGCCTCCTATCAAGGTCAACAATGAGTCCTAATTTGGCAGAGGCCTGCATTTCAGCTTTACTTTGGGACCAAAGTCTGGCCTGTCCAAATCTTTGGGCACCTCCAGGGGATTCTGGGCCAGCAGGGCCGACTGGCATAGGGTCTCCCCTGCCTCTGGGGGTCCTTAGTCATGCGATATCCTGATTTTTTCTCAGTTGGGCTTCTGGCTGCACGTCCCTCCCTTCAAGCTGGCAGTGGAGTGGAGGAAAGGGGGTTTCTGGTGGCTCTGGCCAACTTCAACATGATAGTGGACTGAAGGCTTCCCAAGCAAGGAGGGTACGGGGCTACATGGGAGATGAGTCCAAAGTGGTTTGGAGTATCCATTGGTGTCTAGGAAATGTCAACATAACTTGTCACAGGAAAGTCTATCTTCCTGCCCCAGCTTGGCCTCTCAGGTCCTTCTAGACAATTCTGGTTGTCCAGAATACAGAGGCACAGACTTTAGATTCTAAGTCCAGGGAACTGGGGCATGAGAGACTGGTATGGCCAATATCTTAATGTTCTGGGGCATTAGCCTTGACCTGGCTGTGGCCATCTTGTTGAAAGTTCTCTTAATCCAGTGTGGCCACACGCTGGTCACTTGTGGCAGTGCTATGAAAGTGGAAGAAGTGGAAGTGACCAAAATCTGGATTTATGGCCTGATTGGGGGTGGGGTGGAGGCAAAGGGTGTCTAAAAAAATCTTAGAGCTGGAACTCAGGGCCTAGGCACTGTCTCTGAGCTTCCTTTGCTCAAAGCAAACACTCTACCACTTGAACCACAGCTCACCTTTCATCTTTTTTAGTAGTTCACTGGAGAGAAGAGTCTTACATACTTTCCTGCCTGGGCTGGCTTCAAGCTGCCATCCCATGAGCTCAGCATCTTAAGTAGCTAAGATAGCTGGTATGAGCTATTGGGAACTGCTAAGGATGTTGTGTGTGCTTTTTTGTGCATGAGTGTGTGTATGTGTGTGTGCATGTGTGTGTGTGTGTATATTTGCGTGTGTGTTTGCGTGTGTATTTGTTGTTTACCGAGACTTGAACTCAGAGCCTATGTGGTATGCTTTAGCTTGTTTGCACAAGGTTTGTGCTCTACCACTTGAACTACAGTACACATCAGCGCCCAGCAGCCCCTGACTGTGTCTGGGCCATGGCAGTAAGTTCCATGGAACCTGCTCCTCCATCCATGCACAGGACCACAGGACCAAGGGAAAGGACACTATGGATGATCTTTTGTAGTCGGCCCACGTCTGAAGGCCTCCATTGGACCCCAAGCACTGGTGAGCCCTGGAACTCCAGGGATAGTGAATACTACAAGCACCAGCCAGCCGGCTGTGGATTCCTGAACCCACAAGACTTTCATAAGCCCAACTCAACACCCACCCGAAGTGTGCCGACAGATTTGAATTCTTGTGATACCTATGCAAGTAGGCTGTACCTGCCATGCGATCTTCTGCCTCTCCTGGCCCAGAGACATTGATTTACTGCTCAGACCCACACTGTACCCCTGACAGATTCCATTCTGATGAGCCAGACGATGACCTCCATGCCCCAAGGCTGGACACTTCTCTGATAATGTGGCTCGATCTGTAGGCAAAGGCCTCCAAATGGGCTGCTCTCAAGACTTGTAGGATACCTAGACATTGGGAGAAACTCAGGGGCCCACAGGAAAATACTCTGCTTAGAGCCACAAAGTGAGATCCAAGCAGGCCAGGTGTTGGTCATCGGGCTTGAACTGTGGGCCAGGGCATTGTCACCTAGCTTCAGCTTACCACTTGAGCCAGAGGGCCACTTCCAATTTTCTGGAGTTTCAAAATCCCCCAAACTATCCCCCTGGGCTGGCTTTGAATGGTGATCATCACATGTCAGCCTCCTGAGGAGCTAGGAGGACAAGCATGAGCCACCAGTGCCTGGTGATCTGACCTTTCACAACAGTGGACACGGAGCTCCTGAAAGCTTTTCTTTATTTTTTTCTGTGCCAGTACTGGCCTTGAACTCAGGGCTGGGCTCTGGTCTCCTAACTTTTTCCCTCAAGGTTGGCACTCTACCACTTGAGTCATAGCACAATTTCTGGCTTTGGGTAGTTCACTGGCAAGAAGAGTCTCACTAAGTTTCTTCCTCTGAGCTGCTTTTGACCCATGATCTCTAAACCCAGTCTCCTGAGTAGCTAGGATTTACAGGGGTTGAGCCACTGTTGGAATTGGGCCAGAAGCTTTTCTTAAGCAAGAGTTCTTCCCTGCGTTTGCCCTTACACCTCAATGCAAAGGATGCCTGAATGTCAGGAGCTGTGAAAAATGGGCTTCTAGCCACAAGAAATGGCTGGGGTCCATGGTGAAAAGTCAAGCTAATCTTCCCCCTGGGCCATATTCTGGGACCCCATCCTCTTCCCTACCTGTGACTCAAATACAAACCTTGACCCAGACTTGAATGTCCTGCCAGATTTGTCTGAAGGCACAGAACATTCATTCCAACCACACCACCTGCTCTACACCACACCTCAGGACCTTTACCCATGTTGTACCTTCTGCCTGAGGCTCTCTATCCTGTTCCACATCTTAGAACTACTGTGGAATTTTGGCACTGGTTATATCACCTCCTGGAGCAAGTCTTTCCTTCCTTTTTCCCTATAGAGATGGAAATTGTGCAGGCTAACAAATGCTCTATCTTGTGTGTGTGTGTGTGTGTGTGTGTGTGTGTGTGTGTGTGTGTGTGTGTGTGTGTGTGTGTGTGTGTGTGTGTGTGTGTGTGTGTGTGTCTTTGTCTGTGTCTGTATTTGTGTCTGTGTGTCTGTGCCAGTCCTGGGGTTTGAATTCATGGCCTGGACACTATCCCTGAGCTTTTGTGCTCAAGGCTAGCACTCTACTCCTTGAATCCCATCTCTATTTCTGGCTTTTTGGGTGTTTAATTAGACAAAAGTGTTTCATATAGACTTTCCTGCTTGTAATTGTGATCAGAACTCAGAACTCAGCCTCCTGAGTACCTGAAATTACTGGGGTGAGGCAAAATCACCTGCCCTCTACCTCTTTCCTCTAACCTTGGCCCTCCTGTGTCCCAGAAGAATATGTCTCACCAGGCTCCCTTTTATTTTTTGCCAGTGTTGGGGCATGAGCTCAGGCTCTGGGCATGTTCCTTAGTTTCTTTTGCTTAAGGCTAGTCACAGTGCCACTTTTGTTTTTTTCTATTTCTGTGGTACTGAGGAATTGAACCCAGGGCTTCGTGCATAGTAGGTAAGCACTCTACTGCTAAGCCACATTTACAGCCCAAGGCTGACTTGTAACAGGAGTTATGAGGATGGTATTTATTGGCTTACCATTTGGCATAGAAATCGCTGACTATTTCATAACTTTGCCAAGATTTGGGACCAGTCTATGACTCGGCAATGAGGAATGATGAATGTGTGAGAGCCACCAGGCCCCAGAGGCCTAGGCTCACATCCTACAGAGGGATAAAGAATATAGATCCAGAATCTTCGACCACTCCTGGAGGCAGTGGCTGGCTGCTAGGTGTCCCAATGGGACACCTCAGCTAGAACATAATGCATCCGTTGCACATACCAGCCCAGGCAAAGCCTTCAGGGCTTCAGTTATTAAATGGCAGAGGGATGCTTTGTTCAAGCTGCCGGCTCAGACTTAGTACTCTCTGAGGGTTTTTCCCAGCTGGCCCAGTTTGGGGCTGCTGGGCATGGGCAACCTGCTGAATGCCCATGATCCATCCATACACAGAAACATGGAGTTACTACTCCTTTTTTTTATCAGGGGGTGCAAGTGTGGGGTTTAACTATGAGCCTAGGCCTTGTCCCTTAGCTCCTTTGGTCAAGGGATGCACTCTGCAACTTGAGCTGAAGCGCCATTCATGGTGTATTTTTTTTCCTGTGATCTCTTAGAAATAAGAGTGTTGCTGACTTTCCTGCCGTGGCTGAATTCAAATTGGCATTTTCTACATCTCAGCCTCCTGAGGTAGGATTACAGGCAGGAGCCGCTGACACCTGGATTTCTTTTCTTCTTGTTGTTCTTTTTTTAATCGTGACAACTTGAAATCTTCAAGGTGTCATTCCAATGGTTTGAATTCAAAGTAAACTACCCAGTCCTGGAGTTCAAATGCTAAGATAGCTACCCACAAATGGAGGGTGATCCTGACAAACTCATTCCTATTTTTGTGAATGCTAATGGAATGTTATAAAATAAATAATTAAATTTGCAGTTAATTCATAATTCTATTTTAGAATGCCACACAAATATTATTGGTTTTATGTCTTCCATTCTAGCACCATGGTATGATTCCCGTAATGAAAAGATATTGACTAATTTTTAATTAATGCTTTTATAAGTATTCTACCATGATACTTCATTAAATACTGGCATAATGTAATAACTAATTATTGGTAATAATATACATAATTGAATATCCTCACATTCCCTCTTTTTCTGTATATATATATATATATATATATATAATATAATATATATATATACACACACACACACATATACATATCTATCAATGTATATATTGGTCACTACTGTGGCTTGATCAAAGGTCCTTAGAATTTCCTCTCAGCTCAGTTTGCTGGAGGTTGGTGTGCTAAGACTGAGACCCCATTTATGAATTTGGCATTCTAGGCTGTGAGTTAAAATCCCAGTAAGGCCAAAAATTTATTCATGAAGTAAGAAGCCAATTTGACAGATTTCTTTTCTCTAAAAGTCCTGGGTCTCAGTACAATGTATAATCCATATGGAAATATAGTCTAGGTGATATGATGTAATAAATGAAGTGTTACATGTATAATGCTAAATAAATAAGGGTAATAAACCTTATATGTATTAAACCCATGTATGTACATAGATCTCATATATGAATTTTATGCTGAGGCTTTAATTCAGACCCTGGGAACTGGTCTGAATTTCTTGTCTTTAAGGTCAGTGAGGTTCCCCTTCACCCACAATGCTACAGAGTTACCCAGACCCTGAGTTCAAATCCCAGGCCTGCCAGAACAATGATGCAAATTCCAAGCCAGGGCCTTATTTATTTATTTACTTATTTGCTAAGCATGGAGCTTGAGCTTAGGTCTTGGCACCTCTGCCACACCAACCCTGGTTTCCTAGGACCCGAGTTCAAATCTTGGGGCTGGCAAAAATAATAAGGAAAAGCATAAAACTGAGAAGTTCAAGAAGGTAGTTTTACTTTTTTTCCTTTGTATTGTGACCATCTTGGGTCTAAATGACAAGGCCCAGAAAGTTCACATGACCTTGCATTGCTGATGTTTGGTAGGCTATTAGGGAAGTTATAGCCGAAACCGGCAACTTAGGCCTCGAGGTCGAATCCTGGGACTGCCACTAATGAATGGTGGGATGGTCTAAGAAAGGCATTCTGAAATTACATTCGTACAAATGGAATGCTATAAAAGTAACAATTAAATTAGTAGTTAGTGTATGATTTTCATATTATAAAATTATACACAATTATATTTCGTTGACCAATTTCAATTAATACTTTATTATTTATTCAGTCATGATACTTAAAAAAAGAAGGAATAATTTAGTTGCTAATAATTGGTAATAATATCGTATATGCAATTTCATAATATACAGACATCTCTCTTGTTTTATACATATACATGTATTTATCTATCGATCTACCAAACTACGCATGTATCTGTTTATACACTTGTCACTCCTGGAGCTCAGTGGTAGAGTGCTCCCCTAGTATGTACAAAGCCCTAGGTTCGATTCCTCACTACCACATGCACAGAAAAATCTGGAAGTTGAGCAGTCCCTTATAT
Organism: Dipodomys merriami; assembly: GCF_024711535.1. Lineage (NCBI taxonomy): Eukaryota > Metazoa > Chordata > Mammalia > Rodentia > Heteromyidae > Dipodomys > Dipodomys merriami. Next base: position 23,621 of record NW_027203642.1, read on the forward strand.
AATCGAGCTCTAGCTTTGAGCATAAAATCTTATAATTAGACTCTTACTCAAGACCCAAGACTGGCACCAAAAATAAATATATAATGTTCTGAACGCAACCATATAAGGATAAGACTGCAAATACCTCATCAGAGAGCAAGCTGGGAGTCTGATGCTGACAGCTGCTATCTAACCTGACTTAGCCAGAGGTAAACTGCTGCAACCCAGCTCCATGGAACCAGATGCTGCTGGCTCACTCACCCCTGTCATCCAAGATACTCAGGGGCTGAATCTGACACTGGTGGGTTTAAAACCCAGCCTTGGCAAGAAGTCTGCAAAACTCTGAGCTGTGGCTCAAAGTGGTAGAGCTCTAGCCTTGAGCTAAAGATCTTAGGACAGTAGCCCCAAACTTTCAGTGCAATCCCCGTGGCTAACTCTCCCCCACAAAAAAAAAAAAAAAAAAAAAAAACATTCCTCTAAACAATTACATGTGAACTTTATGCAGTTTGTGACATGATTCTGAAAGAATGGTGATAATGATGAAAACATCCTAATTCTAATGATAGCTTGTGGGATACAGCTATGTGATGAGTCCTTCATAAGGTGTTGTGTGCTGCATCCTTCACAAGGTGCATTCTTTCATCTGGTCCTTGTAAGAGCTCCACAACTAAGATGATTGCGCAGATGAGAAAGTTGAGACTCAGATATGTCCCCATGTGAAGGCTAAAATTATGTATGTACTGAACTCTAATGAGTTGTCTCCTGCAGACAATTGTTTTGGTTTATTTTTCTCTGTCATAAATGTTGAACTCAGGGCCTAGGCACAGATACTTCCCTGTTAGGCTCATGGCTAGTGCCCTATGAGGTGCAGCCAAGCACCCTAGGTGTCTGTAGCTGAGGTCTGTCATCCTGCCTACTCAGGAAGCTCAAAACTATCCCAGACACAAAAGGTCCTGAGACTCTTATATCCTTCTCACCACTTAGAAACTTGAAGTGGAAGCAGGGCGTCACTGACTCGGGCCTGTCATCCTAGCTACTCAGGAGCCTGAGAGCTGGAGATAATGGTCTAAAGCTAGCCTCGGCAGGAAATTCTTTCAGATGATTATCTCCAGTGAACCACCAGATAGCCTGAAGGGGCACGGTAGCTCAAGTGGTAGAGCTTGAGGTTAAGAACTCAGAGACAGCAACCAGGCTCAGACTTCAACTCCTCCAACTTACAAGAAAAGAAAGCAAGAAACCTGAAGTAGAATGCAGGGAATGGGTCTTAGGGGAAGCGTGCTTTGCATATAAGAAACCCTGGCTTTGAATCCACAGTATCACATCACTAGAAAAAAAGCCTGAAGTGGCTCTGTGGCTCAAGTGGTAGAGTGTTATCCTTGTACAGGTGAAACTCTGGAACAGTGCTCAGGTCCTGAGTTCAAGCTCCAGGACTGGTGCATGGGTACATGCATGCGTGTGCACACGTGCATGCACAAATACACACACACACACAAACACACACACACACACACACACACACACACACACACACACACACACACACACACACACACACACACACACAGACCAGAAGTGAAGCTGTGACACCAAATGGTAAAGCAAAGAGCTTCTGCTTTGAGCTCAGGGTCAGCACTCTGGTCCTGTTTTCAATCACGAAACCTAGCCACCCAGGGCCTAACTAGGAGAGGTCAAAGGTTTCAAAACCTGATGAGCTTCACCAACCCTACATGACAGGACAGGAAGCACTCTGATATTACACATAAGCTTAGATTTAGCATGCTTCCGGAAACCTAGGGAAATACAATTGCCAATAATGAATCATTTCATTAGGTTCACCTCTCAGTTGTCTGCCAGGATTCTTGAATTAATTGCAGCAGTTTGTTTCAACACTGGGACATAGTCTAACAAAGACAGGAAAAGTACAGGGAACTTGGCCTGACCTGAGAGGCAGCACAAATGAGGGCTTCTTGTCAAAAAAGAGCACTGGGGAAAGAGATTGGTGTACAAAGTGGCCTTTTCTCCTGGCATTCAGAGTCTGCCCACACTAATTGCCCTGGATGAATTGTTTGTTACATAGTTGTACAGGAGTGATGCTTTTTGTCTGTCTGTTCCAACAATGAGGCAGACTTCCTCCAGCAGCCTGGGGTGTGGGGAAATGCTCAGGCTACACTGGGAACAGTGAGGGGGAGCCCCAGAACCAGCACTGACTTGAATGAATTCTCTGTGCAATGAAATAATTCTATTCAAAGCAAATTTCCTATCTTGGTGCCTTTCAACATAGCAACTCTGGATGTTCACCGGTAGAAATACATGCATACATACACAGACACATGTAGTTGCTGGCTTTTTTGTGTGGCAGGTCCTGAGGCTTGAACTGTTAGCCTAGACATTTTCCCTGAGCTCTTTTTGCTCAAGGAAGCATTTTATTGTGTCTTAAACCATGATTACCCTAGGCTGGGGTGCAGCTTTTACACCCACAGATGATCCAGGGATCCTAGGACCAAATTCAACTCTTGGCACTGGTGGCAAAACAAAACAAAACAAAACAAAACACATCAAACCAACACAAATGGAGGAGGGAAATAAACAGCAAGTTTTACACAACCGTTTTACCTTTGTTTCCTTTGCAATTGACCATCCTGGGTCTCAATGACTCCTCTTGAAAATTGAATGTGACCTAGCATGGCTGAAGGCTGGTGGGCTGTCAGTGAAGCCTGAGCCTAACCCACACACCTAGGCCCTGAGTTGGATCCTGGGACTAGCACCTAAACACTGCTGAAGATCCTATGTTCCTATGTGTAGGAACACTAATAGAATGTTTGAAATGTACTAATTGAATTACTAATTAGCTAGTCATTCTAGTATAAGATTGTATGCAATAAATTCAAGTCACTAATTAATTTAGTACTTTATTAAGTCTTCTACTGTGATCAATTAATGAAGGCATAATTTTAGATCAAATAATTGGTAGTAATAGAACATATGAAAATCAGATATAGATATCACTTTATATAGTTATGTACTAGAATCTACATAAATGTCTGTCTGTCGCTGTATACATTTATAGCTGCATATACATATGTAAATACACACACACTGCATCTACACATCTATGTAAAGATCTATGTACACATCTATGTTGGCCAATCCTAGGGCTTGATCTCAGGTCCTCAAATTTGTCCAACAACTTCACTTGCATCAGACTGGTGGGCTAACATTGACCCATTCATGAAGTGTGCCTTCTAGGCCCAGAGTTCAAATCACAGAACTGCCAAAAACTTAATTATGGAGGAAGAAGCCAATTGTCCCACTTGTTTTCCTAATTGGTGAAAATCCGGGGTCTCAGGAATGATGTCTAATACACAGGCAAATCTATGTCCTATGTAATTGGATGTAAAAAACGTTATACATATACTAATATACATATACATAATATACTAATATACATAATAAATAAAACACAAAATGAATATCTACACTAACCGCAATATGCAGTAAACATGTGTATGTAAATATAAATCATGTACTTAAAATATATGAGTACTAAGACTTGAGTTCAGGCCCTGGGAACAGATCTGACTTTCTTGTCTTCCAGCACGGTGAGCTCCCCCTTCCCACACACTGCTGCAGATTTACCCATTGGGTGCTGTGTGCTGATTCTTTCACGTATTGCTGTGTGCTGAGTTGAGAGTGCCATTTGCTGTGTCTTTCACAGGGTACATTCATTCATCTGGTCCTTGGAAGAGCTCCACAACTGAGATGATTATGCAGACAAGAATATTGAGGCTCAGATAACCTGAAATGGCTCTGTGGCTAAAGTGTTAGGGGATAAGACTTGAGCTAAAGACCTCAGGGACAGCACCCAGGACCCAGACTTCAACTCCTACAACTGACAACAACAAAAACAAAAAGACAGAAACATAGTAACAAACCTGAAGTAAAGGGCTGTGAATGTGCCTTAGGTGTAGAGTGCTTTGCATATATGTAACTTTGGGCCTGATTACTCAGTACAACATTACAATAATAAAGCCTGAATTGGCTCTGTGGCTCAAGTGGGAATGGGCTATATTTTTACAAGAGAAATTAAGTACAATGCTCATGTTCTGAGTTCAAGCTCCAGGACTAGTGTATGCACACACACACCAGAGAGAGAGAGAGAGAGAGAGAGAGAGAGAGAGAGAGAGAGAGAGAGAGAGAGAGAGAGAGAGAGAGAGAGAGAGAGAGAGAGAGAGAGAGAGAGAGAGAGAGAGAGAGAGAGAGAGAGAGAGAGAGAGAGAGAGAGAGAGAGAGAGAGAGAGAGAGAGAGAGAGAGAGAGAGAAAGAGAGAGAGAGAGAAAGCAGAAGTGAAGCAGTAATACAAAATGGTCAAGCAATAGAGTTCTGTTCTGAGCTCATGGCCAGAACGCAGGCCTTGTGTTCACAATCAAAACCTAGCCACTCAGGGTCCAACTAGGAGAGGTTAAAGATTTCAAAACCTGATGATCTTCACCAGCCCCATATGACAGGAAGTATTGTGATATCCAACATATGCTTGGATTTCCCAAGCTTCAGGAAACCAAGGAGAGGCATCGTAGCCCCATCATCGTCTGCAATGAAACATTTTATTAGGATCAGCGCCATAACTGTGTCCCAGGAGGACTCCTGAATTACATTTAGCACTGTATCTAACACAGGAACATAATCTCTCTAAGGCAGAGTAAGTGCAGGAAACTTGGCTTGTCAAGGGAGGTGGCACACATGAAGGCTTCCTGTCAAAACAGAGCACTGGGGAGAGAGATAGCTTGAGGTACAAAGAGGCCTTTTTCTCCTGGCCGTCAGAGCCTGCCCGCACTCATCCTCACTAATTGGCCTGGATGGAGTTGTTCATTACACAGCTGTACAGGACTGAGGCCTTTTCTGCCTGTCCAGACAATGAGAGAGACTTCTTCCAGCAGGCCTGGGATACAGAGAATCCCTTAGGCTACACTAGGACCACTCATGGGATCCCCAGAACATGCACTGTCATGAAAGCTGTCTCTGTGCTATGAAATCACTGAATTGAGAACAAATTTCCTAGCTTGGTGCCATTCATAATAGCTACTCTGGTGTTTCACCAATGGGAATGCATCCATACATACATAAAGACATGGAGGTAAAGGCTCCTTTTGGGGGGCAGGTCCTGGAGTTCAACTATGAGTCTAGGGGTTGTCCCTGATCATTTTTTGCTCAAGGATAGTGCATTAGCCTTGAATCACAGTCCCACTTCTGGGTTTTTCTGTTGTCTCTTAGAAAAAGCATTTCAAAGAATCTCCTAACTGGGCTGGATTCAAACTGAGAATCTCTACATCTCATCCACCTGAGGAGCTGCCATTATAGTCAGCAGACACTGGCAACTGCCTTTCTTTGCTTCTTCATTTTTTAATCTGGACAACCTAATTTCTTCACAGGGTCGTTCCAATAGTTTGAATTTATAAGTAAACTACCCAATGTTGTTTATAGCTGCTTTCTCTGACAAGGATTTTCTCTCCTCATTTTCCCCTCTGGTCACAGTTTAGAAGCCAAAAGTGGGAAATGATTGTCATAGGATTTGGGAGCTAAGGCCCACAGTTCATGCTAGCTCTGTCACTTAGCTTTGAGCTGCAGTGAATTTACTGTCTCAGGATGAGAGGACTGAAAGCTGGAGTGATCCTAGTAATGTCTGCATTGCTCCTTTCGCCTATAAAATAATCTAATAGTTATGAATGTTATGTGTCTCTAACCTTAAGTATCTAGAACACACTAGAAGCATCTTCATGTTTCTGATTTGCTAGTACCTCCCAATATTTAGACTAAGGTTTTGTGTGGAGCGGCTTCTCATCGAATCCGTGAGGAAATCCACTTGAAGCCTCCTCAGGAGATCGCCATCCAAAGCCAGCCTGAGCAGGAAAGTCTGTGAGACTCTTATTTCCAATAAACTACCAGAAAAACAGAAGATGAGCAGTTGTCCAGAAGGGAGAACTCCAGCTTTGAGAGAGCTGAGCAGGAGATACAGGACAGACCAGGCATGCCTGGGTTGACTTTATATCCAATTAATGACCAGATGGCTGGAAGTGGATCTGTGGCGGAAGTAGAGCTTCAGCCTTGAGCAAAACAACTGAGGAATGCATGGGGCCCTGAGTTTAAGCCCTGGGATGGCCACAGAAATTCAAAAAGAGAAGGCCAAGTTATGTACCAGTACCCTACCTACTTATGTGTGTATATTACCTCCCTGAGTGCACACAGATCATATGTATTGCTTTTGCTTTTATTTACTGATTTATTTTTCAGATATGCTTGTTGCACATACCACATCATTTTCTTCATTTCTGGCCATGGCTTTTCTCTTCCATGGTTCCAGGCCTGTGTCCTTATATGATGCATCCTTAAACTCTCAGCAGCCCTTATTTAAATTTTATTATGAGGCCAAGATAGAAACAGTCACAAATCAGGCAGGAGAAGAGAAGATCAGGGTTCATAGAAATAACCAGTATTCCGAAAATTAAACTTGGGGACATAAGTTGGTAGCATACTTACATAAAAACTACCATTAAGAAAAAGATGAGGAGGCTAGGAATGTGGATTAGTGAGAGAGTGCTTGCCTAGCATGCAAGAAGCCCTGTGTTCGATTCTTCAGTAGCACATACACAGAAAAAGCCAGAATTGGTGCTATGGCTAAAGTAGTAGAGTGCTAGAGACAGTGCCCAGGCCTTGAGTTCAACCCATGGACTGACAAAGAGATAGCTAGCTCACTCGGTAGGAGGTAGGTAGGTAGGTAGGTAGGTAGGTAGGTAGGTAGATACATAGATGATAGATAGATAGATAGATAGATAGATAGATAGATAGATAGATAGATAGATAGATAGATAGATAGGTAGATAGATAGATAGATAGATACACAGATACATAGATAGATAGATAGATAGAAAGATGATAGGTGAATCTGGTCTTAGACTTCAGGAGGAAAGAAGGGAAAAATTCCCAATCATGAGGCTCTCTGCAGTGCTCTAGGCCACCAGCTTCGCCATCACACACCACAGAACAGGAAGACTGTCTCTCTCCCACTTCTCAGGCAGCAGAAGAGCCAAGAGGGCAGAGCCAGGTTCTAACTCAGGTGCTTGGAGGATAGTAGAGAAAGGACTCTGTCTCTCCTTTGACTGGGGATTTGCATTAATGATGTGGAGAATGAAGGAAGGAGAATGGACTGGCAGAGGTAGAAGAAGGGCCTTCAAATCTGACTGAGTCAAAAACGTACTCCCTAAGAACAGAGAGTAGGGTTTTTCTACTCTGTTCCTCCCTTCTCCCCATTAAACCGACTCTCCATTATTAACGTAAAGATAGCCTGAGGATCCCTTCATCTGAGGGAAGATTAATTAGTCATTGTTTGAAGAGGCTGAGAAAAGCCTGACCCTGGTGTAACTCTAACAAATGTTTAAAGTTGCCCCCCCATTGCTGTTTGTGCCTGAATGAATGAAGTGGTTTTGCAGCTCACTTTCCTGTTGAGTGTGTACATTCTGCCTCCTAATCCTACAGGCCTTGGTCTCTTTACATAGCCCGGCTTTTGCAACTCTTTTCTGTCCTTCAAATACAGTGTTACAATGGAGTACTTCCTGATAACAGGGCTAGGGCTTGGATCCTGAGAACTTCATTTGAACCCAGAATGGGTCAACAATGTTTCTTTCCTGCTTCTATAGCTTGAGAACTCTAAGAAAATTTAGTGTGCAAGTAACCTCTTCACCAAGGGAAACCCAGGAAGCTCTTGAATATCTGACTTTTCCAGAAGTGAAAGTTAGAGTGTCATAGACTTTCCTACCCTGGCTGGCTTCACCCTGTGATCCTGTGACCTCAGTCTCCTGAGCTAGGGTGACGGGCCTGAGCTACATGTGCAGTGCTAGGTTCAGAACTGTAATTACATTGACAAAAGAAGTCAAGTGCTTATCACAAAGGGTTTGGGGAGCATATTATGCCTTTCAATGTTGGACCTTTCAGAACTCTGTAGGACACAAGGTTATAATGTTAGAGTCTGAGAGGCTGGGCATATGGATCTGCTATACTTGAACCTTGAGCCCTGACTCCAAATCTGGTGTACATCAATGTTCATTTTCCCAAAAATATTCTCATAATTAGCAAATAGGAAAAGTACTTTGATTATCCTTTACTCAGGAAAAGTACTTTGACTATCCCTCACTTTTTTTCCAGATGTTTTTCTCAGACTGAAGTCTGGGCGCTGTCCCTGCACCCTTCAGCTCAAGGCTAACTCTCTACCACTTGAGCCACAGCACCATGTGAGGTCTTTTGGTGATTCATTGGAGATAAGAGTCTAACAGGCTTTCCTTGTGTAGGCTGTATTTGAACTGTGTCTTCAGATCTCAGTCTCCTGAGAAGCTAGGGTTCCAAAAGTGAGCCACCAGCATCTGGCCCATTGTTTTTGCCAGTCCTGGGGCTTGATCTAAGGGCCTGGGTAATGTCTCTGAGCTTCTTTTTCTCAATTCTAGCACTCTACCACTTGAGCCACTCCACAGCTTCTGGGTTTTTCTGAGTATGTGGCACTGAGGATTCAAACCCTGGCATTCATGTATGCTGAGCAATCTCTATACCACTAAGCCACATTCGCATCCCCACCCTTACAATTTTATCCCACAACTTGCTTATCCTCAAAAAAAAAAGGCTTCTGAGTATAAATCATCTAAAGAAATCCTTATAGTAAGTTGTCAAAAGATAACTAAGACAAAGCTCATACTTGGGAGAGACTCTAAACATGTGATGACTGTGACTAATGCCTCCATTTAATTATGTATCATGTTTCAACACTTAATAAAATATTGATGTAAAACAAGTCAATGACCTGATTTATTGTGTATAATTTTATAATAGATGTACAAAACACAATAAATATTATGTGTATAATAATACTAAATACAATAAACTATGAAATGAATAAAATAAATACAAAATCAATAATTATAATAATCAACATATAATAAACATGCATGTGTACATATATATCATATATTACACATGTATAGAAATATTTTTTACATTGCAGGGCCTCAATGCAGGCCCTAGGAACTCTAGCTTGAATTTCTTTTCCTCAAGGATAGTGAGCTTCCCCTTCACCAATGGTGTAAAAGAGTTACCCGGACAATGAGCTCAAATCACTTCAATGGCAGAAATACTGGCCCCTGTTCCAAGACAGTGAGTTAATATTTTTAATGGAAGCACTTATGTTTATTCAGTTCCATATTGAACATTTAATAAAAAGCAATGTAGAATTTTGTACAGCTATTTAGATATCCTTCCCTTACCCCCAAAGTGCTTCTTTGAGTACTACATTATTTTTTGTATGTTTTTTATTGTAAAAATGTTGTACAGAGGGGTTACAGTTACATGAACACAGTAATGAGTACATTTCTTATTGTGCATTGTTGCTTCCTCCTTTGTTCTCCCCCTACCTGTTGGATCTTCATCTGTCCCACAGAAGATGGACGGGGTGCGAGGAAAGGTAAGTGTGCTTCTAGCTCATTCGCCAGCCTCCCGTAGTCCCAGAGACAGTCAGATGCATTAGGGAGTCAAGTCAAGCAGGAACTCGTTTATCACCACGCAGCAAGCAATTTTTAAAGCAAAAGACCGAGTGGCATGGAAGGGGAGGAAAATGAACCAACCAATCACTGTAGAGGTCATCCTATCATTCACCTAAACTTTCTATACTTTCCCTTCTGTCTTTGAGCTATTCAAGTGTAGGGAGCAGAGGCGAGACTCCGCCCACTCCCTTGCAGTTTTGAGGATTACCACTCCAGACGGTGCTTGGCGGGACGCCTGGGCTGTGCGCGTGCGCGAGCAAGGTAGTGTCCCCAGCCAATCCCATGACACCTGGTGACAGTAAAAGGCAGGCGACCAACAATAGAAAAGACCCGTGTTCGAATTCCCTATATAAGCGGCTGTATTTCGGGTGCACGCTCTCTCGCGCCCAAGCTCTCCTACAACTAAAAGGCTCTCCAATAAAGCGTGATCTGAGAAGACTCCTGGAGTGGTGGTCGTTTTTCCTCGCTGGTCGAGTAGGCGGTCACTACAACTGGTGCTGAAACCCGGGAACGAACCTGGGACGGGACCCGCGCGAGAGGCCGAATTGGAGCCAGAACTCAACACGCGGAGAGGAGACGTTGGTAAACATCCCCTGGTATGCTGTTCACTGTAGATTTAGATATTTATTGGTTGCTTGCATTGCTTCTTCCCTTGTGGCTTGTCTTTTTGATGGTGCGCACTTGCCTCGAGGAGGGAGGGTTTGATTTAATCCAGGAAGGACGCAAAGTACTAACGCAGCATCAGGATAGTCTATCAGAGTCAGTATACAGTAATGGGGAGGAAAAGAGGCCTAAAAGAAAAAGGGAAAAAAGACAGAAGGATCCTAAAGAATTGAAGCGAGAGGGGCTGCAGCCCTCACAAAAGGAGAAGGGTTTTAGGGAGGGGATCTCAAGGAGACCTCCGTGCCCTTCTTTAAAAGCAAACTGGTTCTCAGCCCTACACGTGGAAGGGCGGGACCAAGAATATAGTAATCTTGTGAGTGACTCAGAGGAAGAAATGTTAGAGGAGGAGGGAGAGCAGCTCGATCCAGCTGATAGTGAAGACTTAGAAGAGGCTGCGGCGGAGCACGTGGCAGACAGATATGGAGGGTGGCGCCCCCTAGGGGTGGGAGTACCGCAGCAGCCAGGGAGAGGAAACGGAGCTGCCCCTCACCCGTCGGCCCCCCTGCCGTGCCCGCCGGCAGGGAAGAGTCACTTTATAAAAGGCAGCACCTGGTCGCCGTTAGCGGCCGCTTTTCCAGTCTTTGAAAATCCAATTACTAATGAGAGAATTCTTGAGCCGGTTTCCTACTCCCAGTTAAAAGATTTAGTTGAGGCAGTCAGGACTTATGGGGTGACGGCCAATTATACCACTGCCTTGCTTCAAAGGCTAACTATTAATGCTATGATTCTGTGGGAGCAAAAACTGTTCAATATTTTCCTGAATTAGTGGCTAAACAGGCAATTTTGGGTATGAAGTATTGTTTAATGCACTTTGCAAAAATTCCAGATAAATTAATTATTCCATACACTCGTGAGCAAGTTGAAATTTTAGCAGCCACAGTGGATATGTGGGCAATTCTTGTTTGCTCATTTCCAAATGTAATTGATAATCATTATCCTAAGCATCCTCTGCTTGCCATAGTTAACAAAAATTTAGTGTATTTTCCTGTTGTCACTTCAAAGGAGCCCTTGGTTGATGCTCTGACCATCTTTACGGATGGATCAAAATCTGGACAAGGTGCCTTTTTTGTTCAAGGACACAAACAGCCGGTAGTTTTTAATTTTCGGCCGAATGTCCCACAGGCTGTTGAATGTTTAATTGTGCTTGAAGTTTTTAAAAGATTTGATCAACCTTTTAATTTATTTTCTGATTCATTATATGTTGTAAATGCCGTTGCTTCTCTTGAAGTTGCTGCTTCAGTTAAGCAGGCCAGTACAATTTCTAATGTTTTGTTACAGATTCAATCCCTCATCTTAAACAGAAAACATCCTTTTTATATTGGACATATTCGTGCCCACTCTATGTTGCCGGGCCCGATGGCAAAGTGTAATGATTTGGTGGACCAGGCAACTCGGGCTATGGCTCTGGTCGCTGCTGATCCTGTAGAATTGGCAAAAGACTTTCATAGATTGTATCATGTACCTGCTAATACCCTTAGGAAAAGATATAATTTGTCCAGGCATGTGGCAAGAGATATTGTTAAAGCCTGTAAATCTTGTGTTACCTTTCTTCATCCTCCCCATGTGGGGGTAAACCCCAGGGGGTTGAGACCAAATGCCCTATGGCAAATGGATGTTACTCATCTGACGGAATTTGGTAAGTTGAAATATTTACATGTGTCTGTGGACACCTTTTCCGGTGTCATTCATGCCACACCTTTGGCAGGAGAAAAGGTGTCTCACGTCAGAATACACTGCTTAGAAGCTTGGGCAGCTTGGGGAAAGCCCCTTAGACTCAAGACGGATAATGGCCCTGCTTATACTTCCCATGGTTTTCGCGCCTTTTGCGCACAAATGCAGGTTGCCCACACCACCGGATTGCCCTACAATCCTCAAGGACAAGGTATAGTGGAAAGAGCTAATAGAAGCATAAAAGAAATGCTTCAAAAACAAAAAGGGGGAGTTGCTGAGTCCGCGTCCCCCAGGGAAAGACTTTCTCTTGCGCTCTTTACCCTTAATTTTTTAATTCTAAATGACAACGATCAGTCTGCCGCAGATCGGCATATGACAAGAGACTCCATGGATACTAAAGACATGGTTATGTGGAAGGATGTTATTAATAATAAATGGTATGGACCGGATCCGGTAATAACGAGATCCAGGGGAGCTGTTTGTGTTTTTCCACAGAGTCAAGAAGTACCTCACTGGGTGCCAACGAGACTGACCAGGCCAGTGGAGACTGCAGAAGAACCCCATCTTGAAGATGCCATCCACTCGTCTCCTGATACAGCTGATCTTCCTGCTGTTAGCAACAGTGCTAATAGCAATCCCTGTGATAGCTAAACCGATGATGCTGTGGGCTGTCACAATTTACTGACTGGATTGCCTCTGTGGTGTCCTTTGTCAAAGAGCGGGTGGGAGTTGGAATGTTTTTAGCCTGCTGCTTGGGAGGATGCGTGGTCTGCCTATGGTTGGTCTGTCGCCTTCGACCCCAAACCAGAAGGGACAAGGTTGTTATCTTGCAAGCATTAGCCGCTTTGGAGAGTGGATCCTCACCCCAGATTTGGCTGTCGGCCCTGAGAGGCAGTTAAGCCTTACCATCCTGCATAGCCTTAGCACCCCGAGGGATCAGGGGATCCCATTGCACCGGGACAGGTATGCAATTTGCAATTTGGGACAGGGTGCCAGGCAAGTGCACTGCACTTGAGGAGATGGTTCTCATCTCCTCAAGAAGAGCATGCTGGGTTGCAAGTGGGTTGATGCCCAAGATCCCACCTCTGCAAAAAAGGCATCGGACGGGCCTGGTCATCACTGGGGAAGGCGCCCCTCAGGCGAAGGCCAGTGCAAGGTCCTCTCATTAATGTCTTAGACAGAGGCCCAACCTCTACTCTTACCTGTTGCCATAAAACAAAGAAGGGGGAACTGTAGGGAGCCGAGGCGAGACTCCGCCCATTCCCTTGCAGTTTTGAGGATTACCACTCCAGACGGTGCTTGGCGGGACGCCTGGGCTGTGCGCGTGCGCGAGCAAGGTAGTGTCCCCAGCCAATCCCATGACACCTGGTGACGGTAAAAGGCAGGCGACCAACAATAGAAAAGACCCGTGTTCGAATTCCCTATATAAGCGGCTGTATTTCGGGTGCACGCTCTCTCGCGCCCAAGCTCTCCTACAACTAAAAGGCTCTCCAATAAAGCGTGATCTGAGAAGACTCCTGGAGTGGTGGTCGTTTTTCCTCGCTGGTCGAGTAGGCGGTCACTACATTCAAGTACAGATGTCACTTTGCCTGGTTGTGGTACACAGTCAGATTTTAACATAAACAACTCGGACTCTGCCCACTAAACTGCCTCTCAGCGCCAAATTTGCTGTCCATGTGCCCTACAGATTCCCCCTTTTTATTTTAATGGCAGAGCCACCTCTTTGCTGAGGCTCAGGTCAGGGCATCTCTTATGAGGTTCGCCCAATTGGCACCTCCTCTTTCCGTGGTTCACCTAAAGTATGGAGTAATCTTCAGCACTGAGCTTATCATAATAGGAGAGCCATGCATTGGATCTCTTAGGCTCTATCCTTTTCGATATAACCGCAACCCCCACATCCTGCCCATCTCCCAGTTAATTATCTTTTTTCCCTCCTCAGTAAAGTTAATAAACGTTAGCCTCACCACAGTTGGAAATGTCCGAAGCAGTTCGATTACTACTGGGACATATATAATAGTCAGTATCTTATAAGGTTGACCTCTTTAAAGCATGGGAGCAGCCTGGGTATTGGGGGTACCATACATGAGGCACAGTGCATCCTCATGGATCCCCACACTCAGGCGGTCCTTGGTAAAGGGGGTCTCAATCTCCAACATCCCAGGATCCTCTAGCCAGGTCAAAGGGACACCAGGTTGAAGGGACAGCTTCTCTTTTGGTGCTGTTGATGATTTCTCCAGTGCCAGTTCTGATCACTGCCCAGGTCACCCATTGAGGTTGATGTGGATTCCGTAGGGGCATTGCCAGGACTGGGAGGGTCAGGACAGCTAACAGCTGGAATATCACCATCTGCAATTGTTAGAGAACGCAAGAGCTACTCAAGGGCTGCTTGCCCTTGGGGATGGTTAGTAATTGTCCTTTCAGCTTTCCCTCTTTTAAACACAAGCATGGACCAGCATAGCTGTTTTACTTTCCTTGTTGGTTAGTTTATCCTTGGGCTTCTTCCTCTATAGAGGAAATGGGTAAAAACTTAAAGTTCCTGGACGGGATCCAAATGGGGGCTTTCTCCCCTATGGGAAAAATGTATCTGAATCCCCTGCCCATGATAACTAGAGGGTCAGTCCCGCTCCATTGTTGTGTCAGGGGGTCCTTCCACCTGACTTTCACTTGGGGCTTAGGATTTAGTTGTCTGCAGTGCTTCTGAAATCTGGATTCAATTGTCCCTTTTGAAAAATTTAAAATGTTAATGGTAAACAAAGCTATCTGTAACTATATATGGGGGTTAACTCCCCCTTTTTGTTTTACTAATTGCTCATTAAGACATTGTTGATTTCTTTCTATAATTGCTTGGCCTTAGGGATTATAGGGATTTCCTGTAGTATGAGTAATATGCCATCTGTCAAAGAACTCTGACATTGCTTTATTAACAAAACAAGGTCCATTATCGGTTTTAACTTGTGTTAGTAGACCCAAGGTGCCAAAACATTGAAGAAAATGTGCTTCTGAATGTTTAGTTCTTTCTCCTGTATGTGCTGTGGTCCAACATGCTCCTGAATAGGTATCTATAGAAACAAAAATATATTGAAGCTTACCAAAGTCTGGGAAATGAGTCACATCAGTTTGCCAAAGGACATTGGGTTTGAGGCCTCTGGTTGTAGCAGGGATACTTTTAAGAAGGGCTGGCATGAGCATTATTTACCATAGCTAAGATATGGAACCAGCCCAGATGCCCCTCTGTAGATGAAGGGATCAAGAATATGTGGTATATATACACAATGGAATTCTATGCCTCCATCAGAAAGAATGACATTGCCCCATTTGTTAGGAAATGGAAAAACTTGGAAAAAATTATGATAAGTGAAGTAAGCCAGGCCCAAAGAAACATAGGTCCCATGCTTTCCCTTATTTCCAATATCTAGTATATGTATGTGTCAAGCGGAAAAGGTCAGATAATGTGATGTTAGGAAAATGAATCCTTAGATATGTATTCTAATGTTTTTTTTTTCCTTTCAGGCATTTGTTTCTAATGCATTTATAAGATTATCTCTTTTTATCTTTGTATGTCCCTCCCCCACAGTATAACCTCTGCTTTCACTATATTTGATGTCAGTATACCTTGTGGAGGAGATGGGGAAAAACATGTCGTTTAAGGATACAGGTGGACCTGTTGCAACAATGAGAAGTACAAGTTGTCATGTCGAAAATGAGCTTTACAATGTTGGTGGGAGTGGGGAAAGCAGGGAGGATTGGGTGGGGGGTGGGGTGGAGGCTGGGAAGGGATGTGAAGGGTAAACAAAGGAGGAGGCTGCAATGCTTGATAAGAAATGTACGCATTAACCTGCCCATGTAATTGTAACCCCTCTGTACAGTGTGTTCACAAAAAATAAAAATTAAAAAAAATAAAAAATTAAAAAAAAGAAGGGCTGGCATGTTTTACAGGTATGTCTATCCTTTTGAAGTCCTTTACAGGAATCTGAGGGAAACTATGTTGAAAACCTCTCCAATTATTGTGGGTTAAATCACGTAAACAGGTGGCCTCTTGTAACATTAAAGCTTGTGGGCCAGTAGCTAACTGGTCCGCCCAATTATTGCCCATGGATAAAAACCCAGTAAGTTTTGAATGCCCTCTCAAATGTTGAATATGAATAGGGGCTCTCCATACATCTAATAGGCCCTTACGGGTGTGCATAAGGGGAAAAATAGGGTTTCCATCCAGTTTAATATGTGCCTGGGGAATATGAGGGAGCAAGTTAATCATATATAAACTATCAGAATACAAATTAAAGGGTTTTTGAATGTCTTGAAGGGCCATAATTACTGCAAACATTTCTTTTCATTCTGCTGACCCTTGACAAGGTTGAAATCTTTGTTGGCTTGGGGTCTTTTGTTGTTCCTCAAAGGCTGCATATGCAGAGCCTGTTTTACCTCCATCAGTAAAATCATGTTGGGCGCCAGGAATAGGTGTAGGAGAAAATAGAGAAGGCATTATGAGGGGAAGTCGCCTTAACATGACTGTCCATTTAGATGACCCATAATGGCAGTCAATTTGACCTAGAAATCCTTCCAGGGAGAGAGCAGGTTGAGCATTGGCTCAAGTGAGTACTCAACGTCTGCCATCCGAAAAGAAAAAAAACAATGGAGTGAGGATCAAAGCCATAATGCCTTTGGGCTTGGGTCCTTCCCTTGATAATAGCATCGGCAAGTTGTTCTGCCTGAGAGTACACCTGAGGTGTGCCCCCCAGGGGAGTGTGAAGCCACTCTAATGGCTCCCACCCCTTTGACTTAAAACTGCAGAAATCAATGTAACACTTGCAAACAACGAGAGGGAAATGGGCTTAAGAATAGAGTACCTCTTCAGGGAAAGTTCAGCCAGGGCTCGTTTGAACTGTAAAAATATTGCCCAATTGTTGTTTGTAATTGTAATAACTTCTTGGGGTGTCCTGTCTTTTAGTCGGTTGAATAAGGGCACAAGACTTTAGGGATGAGAACCCATGGCAACAGCCAATTGATTTCCCCTAAAAGACATTGAAGTTGGGTTAGGGACAGAGATGCTGGAATATCCAGCAAAGGTTTAAGGGGGCTGGCCTGAGTCAAGGTAAGTTGGGATCCGAGCTCCTTAACAGGAGATAATTTTTGAATTTTATTTAGGGATATTGGAAAACCCTCCTTTTTTAATATGGTGAGAACATGGGTTAGAAGGCCCTCCAGGCGGCCCAGGTCTTGGTGCCTCAGAATTATGTCTTCCATGTAGGCATAGGTAAGAGAGGTGTCTGAACCCAGCACAGGCCCTAAAAGTGTGGCCAAGTATTGTTAGCAAAAGACCAGGCTGTTGGCCATTCCCTGTGGCAGCACCCTCCATTCAAACCCCCGATCAGGATGGGAAAATATTAAGAGAAGGGATGGAGAAGGCAAATTTCTTGCAGTAATCCAGATGCAAAGGGATCAAAAAAACTATCTTTAATATCAATTACAACCAAGGTATATTCTGAAGCAGGAGTCCAGGGCATACCTCTTAGGGGATTCCTACTAGCTCCATCCTTTCACTTACCTTACATAGATCTTGGAGCATGAACCAAGCCCCGGATGCCTTTTGGATAACAAATACAAGGACTCACAGAAGGGAGTATGTGCCCAAGTTTTTTCTGTTCCTCCACCAAAAGGTGGAGCGCTACAAGTTTAGGTTTGGTCAATGGCCACTGCTCCACCCAAATAAGGCTTCTCGGTTTCCACCTAATGGGAGGTATTTGGGGGACAATTGCCTTTAGGATTGGGGGTGCACCCAAGTGGGTCCCTTATGCTCTTCTCTGTACTTATGAAAGTTAAAAAAACACTTTTTCTTAACTCCCTCTAGATCATGTTTAAGCCATTGTGTTTCTTCGCCATCCAGGATATCATCATAGGATGCTCGATGGTCTGTATTGACCACAGCATCCATGTGTCTTGCCCTAGTAAATTGCCGGTGAGGTTTCTTTGCCACTAAAGAGCATATTTTTCCCTGCTTTCCATCTAGGCTAGTCCATTTCATAAGGGCAATCGACTCTTTGTTCAATCTGCCCTCATGTCAATTAGGCAGTAAAACTGCTTTACACCTAGGAAAATACTCATTTTAGGGTGGAGTCCTTCCCAGGGGGATGGTCCAATGGGCCTGAGTCATCCTGCCATGAGGCTGCCTGGGCCTTACAGCACAGGGGGTTCCACCTTGAGCTAATAGGGCTGGAAGATGCCCCTCCCCTAGTTAAAAGGCTTCCCATCTAAATCAAATTTGGATTGACAATCCTTTTTCCAATGGTACCCCTTCCTGCACCTGGGGCAGGATGTAGGGGGTGGTTTGGACCCCCCGGGCCAGTTGGCGGAGGGGCAGGGATGGATTGGTGTGAACAGTCCTGCTTAAAACGACCCTCCTGTCTGCATTTAAAACATGTCCCTCTCCCTGATGGCCTTGGGTTTCCTTGGCCCTGGGCTGCCAGAACCTGGGTAATAGCCTCAGACATTTCAGATGTCTGAGCCTGTAAAGGTAAAGATAGTGATTGGGACTGGGGCTGTTGCATTCTACATCCTGCGAGGCCACCACCCAAGTGCTCAGGGAACACTCTCTCAATCCCTCGCAGGCTGTGTGGTCTGCATTCATCCCTTCCCAAACCAGTAGCTTTACAAACTGATCTTGGAGGTCCCTTGCCGGCGACTTGTGGTGAGCACACTGTTGGACTCAGTCTATAAAATCAGGTCGAGGCTCACCCAATTTTTGTCTTACTCCTGCTATGGGGAACTCAGTGAGCCCTTCATCCAATTAGTACCACTAGGCAAGTCCTGCCTGCCTCACCTGGTCACAGTATGGGCCTGGTATTGTGGCCTGTTGGATGCCGGTGGAGTACCCTTCCCCTGTCCCGGTTAACATGGCATAAGTAATCAGTATTGTGGGTTGAGCCTCCCAGGTATTCTCCTCCTGCCCTCTGCATTCCTCCTTAAAGAAGGCACACGATTTAATAAACTGAGAACTGGTGAGGACAGCTTTGGCCACATCTAGCCAGTCTTTAGGGACACACTGAAAATAAGCAATGTCCTGCAACAGGATCTGGGCCCAAGGAGAGTTCGGACCATCCTCTACCACTACCTTGCAGAGCTGTTTAATATCCTTGGATTCCCATAGATACCATTCCAAGGGTCTGTTAGCTCCTGGTGCCAGATTGACTGAATACGCTTGGGGAAGTGAATCCTTTGGCCCAGGGTCCAGGTTCCCTGGTGGCCTTTCTTAACAGATTAAGACTCAGTATAGGTTAATTCCCTGGCCCTCGGCTTCTCCGTGGAAGGTCTGTAGGGGTCCAGATCTCCCAGGTCCCTCTGTAGGGCTGCATAGGGCACTGTACCTCCCCCCAATTGTGGGAATAGGGTGAGGGCCTAGGACCGTCAGGGGCACCCAAGTCCTCTTTTACTTCCACTAGGCCTAATGTTGTCCCCTTCTCCTCCTTCTCTGAGATAACATTACCCATATTAAGGATTTCACTTGCCCTTAGAGACCTCTTAACCTCAGCTAGAATATTTTCCTTTCGTGCCCCATGTTGGGTGCCAGATGTTGGGTCTTGGTGGATCCCGTGGAAGACGGACCGGGTTCAAGGAGAGGTAAGTTCACCACTTGCCCATTCCCCAACTTCCCCTAGCCCTGGAGACAGTCAGAGGCAGCAGGGAGTAAAGTCAAGCAGGAACTCTTTTATTACCATGCTGAGATTTTTTTTTATCTATCTTCTATTTTCTTCCTCCATGGTATAACCTATTTTCACTGTATGTTGGTGACTTGTATCTTGCATATACATTTTTCTACTGTGGGAGTGGAAGGGAAATAAAATTCTGAAACAAAGACACAGTATGACCCATTGTAACAATGAGATGATCAAGACTCTATGTTGAAAACGTACTTTACAATTTGGGGATGGGAGGGGAGATTTGGGACAGTTGGGAGAAAAGGGATGGCAGGGGAAAAGCAAATGAGGAGGTAACAATGCTTGTTAGATAATGTACTCATTAACTTACTTATGTAACTCTAACCTCTCTGTACACCATTTTCACAATAAAGAACGAAAAAAAAAGTTATCCTGGAGTACTTTATCTTCAAATTTCCTAAGTGCTCTGTAAATTAAGACCAATTTTAAGTGGGAAGAACGTTCTCAGGAACATTTTTTTGTGAGTGTGTGTGTTGTGCATTATTTCCCAAGTTTACATAAGTTAATAGAAGGAGAAACAATAGGAATAGAAGAAAGAGAAGTTCTATGTTTATGTATAATGGTTCAATGCACTATAGAAGACTCTGCAAATAAGACAACTTTGAAACAATAAAGCCAAGGCCAGTATTTAGATCTATGGGAATGATATAGAGAAAGCATTATTTCTAAGTGGAACATGAAGGATGAGGCCACTCTCTTTCTTCTACTAGCTCTAAATATGCTAGCTAATCATGTAAATTTGTAAAAAAAAAAAAAAGTAGAATGGAAGAATAATTCTGGTTCCAAGCAAGTCAGATATAAGAGCATGGACTTAACTGGAAAAAAAGGCCATGTTGAGAGAGCAGGAATGATACTAGCAATGAACTGGTGGCTAAGATCACATTTCTTTTTCTCTTTTTCTTTGTTTTTCTTTTTTTTTTTTTTTTTTGATGGTAGTGGGGCCTGAACTCCAGGCCTGGGCACTGTCCCTCTTCTTTTCAGCTCAAAGCTTGTGCTCTATCTATGAGCCACAGCGCCACTTCTAATTTTCTGGTGCTTCATTGGAGATAAGTGCCTCAGAAACTTTCCTATCCATGCTGGATTTGAACTGCAATCCTCAGTCTCAGCCTCCTGGGTAGCTAGGACTATAAGCATGAGCCACTGGAACCTTGCTTAGGATCATATTTCTAACAGTGTACACTCAGCATATGTAATGTGTATGTCCATCTATCTTTATATGAACTCGAGTTAAAAATCTACAGCTTAGATTTTACACTCACAGAAATGTTTGTAGTTTAAGAGTTGATACTCCTGGAGAAATAAATCCTAATAATGTAAAGGAGTCTGGTAAGTTCAGTTTGCATCCAGCCTGGGCAGAACAGTCTTTGAAACACTATCTATAATTAACTAGTCAAAAGCTACATTGGAAGAATGATTCAAGTGATGGAATTCAGCAAGATTGCTGAATAACAGCTTGAGGTTTTTGCATACATAGATACAAATATGCACATACAAAGGCACATATATGTTCAAACACACATAAGAAACAATTCTCAGACTGTGTAAAAAAGTTAGAAAATAATAGAAAATATTTCCTGAGTAAGACTAGAATCAAGTGATAATTTTTAATATTAGAAAGTCCTTAAGGGAACTTTCCCCAAAAAAGCTTGAGAATATTATATAGGTAGGGGCAAGAGATAGAAAATCAAGTCATCATTAATAAAGGGATCATATCCATGGAGGAAGGAATCAGAGACCCCTTCAGGTGTATCTGAAAATGTTCATAACCTGTGTCAAATATTAGAATAGCTTTGAACATAATACTTGAACAGTCTGAGCCATCAGTCTAGTGGAAATGTTATTGGAGTCTGTATCTAAATAAACCAACAAAAAGTGGTAGGACAATGTGATACAAGCCAGGAATTCTAGCACTCAGAATAAGACAGGAGATTAGAATGTGGAATTATATAGTGATACATTCCCTGGACTAGGTAGTATAATTTTGTCTCAATAAAATAAACCAAGAAAGGAATAAAAAATAAACAAGGAAGGCATACACAGTTGGAAGTTTGGGCTAATTTTGTCATTATGTTTTGAGAAGTCAAGTTTCCTATTGAAATGTAACTAATATATAATCCTCAGTTGGGTTTTAAATGTTGTCTTCATTACCGAACATTCCTAGATGCTAAAGAGCTCATGATTCCCAACCAAAAATTTGAAAAAGTAAGCATCATTCTGTTAGATTCCAAAGAAATGATGAAGGATTACAAAAGTTTAAGCCTGGAGAAATAGGAAAGTTCATTTAATGTAGGACTTTGTAGACCTGGCTAAATTAGAATTTAGATTTAAAATAAATATTTTTGTTTGTAATTTACTATTCGATATGATATTCCAAAATTCTTTTCAAGTAGAAGATTTAATTTAGAAATTCACAAATGATTCTGGCATTCTATTTGCCTAGAATATTCTTTCAAGTGAGATATAGTTAGAACTTAGTTAATCGACAATTCCAACAGTTCATGTGTAGCATGATACAGTGAATAATCTAGACAAAGTTGCCAACAAGTTGATATTAATTTATAAATTTAGAAATCGAGCAATCTTTTGAGATTTTGGTGTAACATAGTATGAAGAGAGTCATTGTGTGACATCATTTTTCTTCTACCTATACAAAACACAGGAAGAAATTTCCTTAATTATTTACCTCTGTATAAAATGAGAAAATGCAAGGTTTGGCATTTGGTTTTATTTTGTTTTTGTTGTTTGTTTTGTCCTAGGGCTTGACCTCTGGGTCTGGGCACTGTATCTGAGCCTGTTTTGCTCAAGACTACTGCTCTAACATTTGAACCTCAGTGCCATGTGTGTCTAGATTTTCATGAGCAGTTTAATTGGAGATAAGAATTTAAGGAACCTTCTTTCTTGGGTGGGCTTGGAACCATAATCTTCAGATCTTAATATTCAGATATTCAGATCTCCTGAATATCTATGATGGATAATATATATAAATATATAATAAAATAAATATAAAATAAAAATAAAAATAATATTTGCAAGTGTTCTGATTTCAAGAATATCACTGGGGGAAACGATGCAGCAAAGTTTAGTATAGTGTTCTTTCTGCAAGACTAAGGGCATCATATTAGCAGAAGTGTAGTATTTTTTCACAATAGTGATAAGCTAGTCATGATGTGAATTTAGGAAATTTTAAGATGCACCTTACAAATTGGAAACTGTTGGTCTAGGATGACTTTATGGAATAAAAATTGGGATTGATTGTCATAGAAATAATAGATTACTCTGATTAACAAATGTTTACTTTTGAGAAATTAAATATTGTAGCTACTTCATAGTTTTATCTTCTACCAGAATGTGTCTACTTTTTCTGTTGACTTTTAAATATGTAACGACTCATTGGAAACTGCATCTATTGCAGATTTAAGTAAAAGGCAAACAGGTACTATTTTGAATGTCTCTGCTATGGCATGTTCAGAATTTGAAAATGAGTAGATAGTAGTCATTGGAATGTTGAAGACCGTACATATTCTGTCCTCTTAACAATTAGTAAGTTTTGAAAGTTAGAATTAAACTGTTTTCTAAGTTAGTATGAGAAAAGATTAAAAAATGTTTTTTTTTTCAAAATAATGGCAAGCATATTCTGAAAACATTGTATTGTTTGATAACATTCCACTTGATGTCCCTCTGATAAAGAAAGGGGAATTTAATTCAAATTAGGAGCCAAAATGTTCATTTTTTTAAAAGGTAATACACATAGAATAATATTTGCTATACCAATACAGTGAAATTTTATTTTATGCAGCTCATTTTTAAATTTAATTTTATTGTCAAGGTGATGTATAGAAGGGGATGTAGTAATTGTAAAGTAGTGAATACATAACATGTCGAACTTTTTACACCCTCCCTCATTTTTCTCAGACTTTTCTTCACCCCAATACTCCTGACAAGTTCTAATGTAAATTTCCAACATGTTGTCTTGTGAGTATTGCTGTTGCATTGGTTTGCCCTTTGTCCTTTGTTTCACCATTTTGTTGTGCCTTTTCCATTGCCAAATTAAGATAAATGTATAGGGCTGGGAAGGTGGCTCAGTGGTAGAGCGCTTGCCTTGCATGCCTGAGGCCCTGAGTTTGATTCCTCAGCACCATATAAGCAAAAAGAAGAAAGCCGGAAGTGGTGTTGTGGCTCAAGTGGTAGAATGCTAGCCTTGAGCTGAAGAGCTGAGGGACAGCTCCCAGGCCCAAAGTTCAGGCCCCACGAACGGGCCCAAAAAAAGAAAAAAAAAAGATAAATGTATATACAGTGCACAAGATACTGAAATCAAATACAGCAAGGGAGAAACCATAGGGGAAAACACAAAAGATAAAAGAAATCACATAGTACATTAAAAACAGCAACCACAAAGAAAAACTTCTATTTCAATATCCAGGAGTTCATTTTGCTCAGCATCATCTTATATGGTCATATATACATAGCTGTTGAGAAATTCTGTTCATCTGCTAGGACTATCCTAGACATTTCCTACTTATTACAAATGAGGAAAACCACGGAATCTGTTTCTTTATGGCTTGTTTATTTTACTTAGTAGGATTTTCCCAAGTCTTTCCATTTCCTTATGAATTGGAAGCATAGAATTCCACCGTGCATATATAAACCACATTTTGTCAATTCGTTCATCTACTGAGTGGCATGTTGGTTTAAACATGATTGCATGTAAGTATCATTTAGGGTCATTCAAAAATGACGGATACCACCGCACCAGATATACTAAAATCATCATTTCTAAGTAAGATAGTATTTTATGATGGTACAATTGTTGAGATATCTGGATGAGTCTAATGTATAACTTGGACTGAATTAGGCAAGAAGATATCCAATATCATATAGGACAAAAATGATAGTGACAAAATATTTCCCTTGAGAAAGATATAGGAGACTGCCAGAAGTATGATATAGTTCAGATAATTTTGAAGAATTTAGAAATTCAAGCTCAAGCATGTCTTTTTAAATCATAATTATATAAGTGGAAGGGCAAAAGAGGGGAAAAGAAGAAAATAACTGACAGTAGATCATTGTCCCAAATTAGAGTATAAAAAGACATAATCTATAACTTCTAATATAATACGTCCCACTTAATTTATGTACATGCAGAATATTTACTTGGCTTTTTCCTACTTTAATGCTCCAAAATAAATGAACACTTATAAGAAAAGTTATGTGATAGACATTGCTTCAACCCGAACACTAACTGTGATGAGCCTTCTTTTTCTCAATTTGCACTTGGAAAACTGTCCCTAAGTTGATGATGTTGTGGCTGATTAGAGTCATAGTTAGGGGCTTCTACTTGTACAATTATCCCAGAATAGTTTAAAGCAGTTTTTCCCACAAGATATCCAACTACATTGTTTGAAGCTGTACTTTGAACACACCCTCAAACCTGAGCACAGTATTTGAAATTATACTTCAGCATTTCTTGGCACATTCTACTTTGTGCCTATGTCTTCCTTGCACATTCCTTTTGAGTTCATAGTTGCTCTATTTCCATTTCATCTGTACAAACATACATATATACATACATTAAACGTATTTAAAATATTATGAGGATCCTTGACTTGGAATTCAGGCCATTTTCTCTGCCAGGTCTGGGATTTTAACTCTGGGTCTGGGTAAATCTGCAGCACTGTGGGCGATGGGGAAGATTACCATGCTGGAAGACAAGAAAGTCGGGCCTGTTCCTAGGGCCTGAATTCAAGTCCAAGCACTCGAAAAAATAATATTCATATACATTTTAAATAAATGATTTATATTTACATACACATATTTACTGCATATTGCAGTTAATGTATTCATTTTCTTTTGTGTTTTATTTATTTCTTATGTATTTTAGTGAGTATGATTTCACATATATCACTTTTTTGCATCATATTACATAAGACATAGATTTTCCTATGTATTGTACATCATTCCTGAGACCCAGGACTTTCACTGATAAGGAAAACAAGCGGGCACTTGGATTTCCACCAGGATTAAGTTTTTGGCAGTTCTGTGACTTGAACTCCTCAGGACCTAGCAGACCCACTTCATGAATGGGTAAATGTTAGCAAGTGAAGTCTGATGCAAGTGAAGTTGGCGGGCAAATTTAAGGACCTGAGATCGAGCCCTACGAATGGCCAATATATAAACAGATAGATGTTTAGAGTGCAGTGTGTGTGTGTGTGTGTGTGCATGCGTGTGTGTATATTTACATATGTATATGCATCTATAAATGTATACAGAGAGAGACACAGATAGACATTTATGTAGATTCTAGTGTATAACCATATATAAAGAGTGATGTCTATATCTTATTTTTATAATTATATTATTATCAATTATTTGGTATAAAATTATGCCTGCAGGAATTAATCACAGGAGGAGACTTAGTAAAGTATTAATCTATTACCTAAATTTGTTGCTTACAATCATATACTTGAATGACTAGCTAATTAGTAATTTAATTAATACATTTCAAACATTATATTAGTATTCCTATAGATAGGAACAAGTTTCCTAGGATCTTCAGCCATGTGTAGGTGGCAGTCCCAGGATCGAACTCAGGGCCTAGGTGTCTGGGTTGGACTCAGGCTTCACTGACAGCCCCCAGCCTTCATCCATGCAAGGTCACATACAATTTTCAAGCCAAGTCATTGAGACCCAGGAGGGTCACAGTGCTAAGGAAACAAAGGTAAAACTGTTATATAAAACTTCCTGGTTTTTTTCCTCCTCCATTTTTGTTGGTTTGATGTTTTTTGTTGTTGTTGTTGTTGTTGTTGTTGTTGTTGTTTTGCCAGGGCTGGGAGTTGAACTTGGGTCCTACGATCCCTGAATCATCTGTGGGTGTAAAAGCTGCATCCCAGCCTAGGGTAATCATGGTTTAAGACACAATAAACTGCTTCCTTGAGCAAAAGGAGCTCAGCGAAAATGTCTAGGCTCACAGTTCAAGCCTCAGGAACTGCCACAAAAAAAGAGCCAATAACTCCATGTGTCTGTGAATGTAGCCACGTATTTGTATCAGTGAACATCCTGAGTCTCTATGAAGAATGGCACCCAGCTAGGAAATTTGCTTTGAATAGAATGATTTCATAGCACAGAGAGTACTTTCAAGATGGTGCATGTTCTCTGGTTCCCCTCAATGTTCCCAGTGTAGCCTGAGGCGTTCTTCATACCCCAGGCTGCTGGAGGAAGTCGGCCTCATTGCTGGAACAGGCAGAGAAAAAGCCTCACTCCTGTACAGCTATGTAACAAACAATTCATTCGGGGCAATTAGGGAAGATGTGTGTGGGCAGGCTCTGAAAGTCAGGAGATAAAGACCTCTTTGTACCCCAAGCTATCTCTCCTCCCAGTGCTCTGTTTTGACAGGAAGTCTTCATTTGTGTCATCTCCCGTCTGAGGCCAAGTTCCCTGCACTCATCCTGTCTTTGTAAGCCCATGTTTCAGTGTTGAAACAAACTGCTACCACTAATTCAAGAGTCCTGGCAGACAATTAGGGAGCTGAACCTAATGAAATTATTCATTATTGGCAATGGTGCCTCCGTGTGTGTGTGTGTGTGTGTGTGTGTGTGTGTGTGTGTGTGTGTGTGTGTGTGTGTGTGTGTGTGTGTGTTTGTGTGTATACACCAGTCCTAGGGCTTGAACTCAGTTCCTAACCACTCTACCTGAGTTTCTCCTGCGCAAGGACAGCACTCTACCAATTGAGCCACACAGGCACTTCAGACTTTTTTTTTCCCCTGGTAATGTGGTACTGAGAATCCAAACCCTGGGTTTCACACATGCAAAGCAGTCTACCTCTAAGAAACATTCTCAGTGCTCCACTTCCGGTTTCTTTCTTTCTTTTCTTGTAAGTTGGAGGAGTTGTAGTCTGTGCCTGGGTGCTGTCTCTGAGCTCTTCAGCTCATGTCTAGTGCTCTACCACTTGAGCTACAGCACCCCTTTAGGCTTTCTGATAGTTTATTGGAAATAGCCATCTCAATGAATTTCCTGCTCAGGCTAGCTTTGGACTGTGATCTGGGATAGTTTTGAACCGAGATCCTCAGCATCCTGAGCAGGCAGGATGATAGACCTCAGCTAAAGACACCAAAGCCATGACAGTTTGCTGCAAGGAGGCCCTTGGCTCCACATGTTAGAACGTTAGCCATTAGCCCAAGAAGAAAGTCAGCACCTAGGCTCTGAGTTCAGGGTTCATGATGGAGAAAACTAAACCAAAACAATTGTCTGCAGGAGACAAGTCACTAGACTAGAGCTCAGTGTATACATAAATTCGGCCCTGCCTTGAGGACATATATGAGCCTCTGCAAAATCATTTTACTTCTGTAGCTCTTATAAGGACCAGATGAAACAATATAGCTCGTGAAGGACTCAGTACATAGGACCCTGTGAAGGACTCAGCACACAGTACCCCATGAACTACCTAGCACCCCTGGAAAGACTCATCACATAGCTCTATCCCACAAACTGTCATTAGAATTAGGGTGCTTTCATCAGTATCACCATTCTTTCAGATACATGTCACAAACTGCACAAGTTCACATCTAACTGTTGAGAGGGATGTTTTTTGTGGATAGGGTCATCAGCCTCGGGGATTGCACTCATAGGTTGGAGGTACTGTCCTGAGATCTTTACCTCAAGGCTACATCTCTACCACTTTGAGGCACAGCTTATATTCTGGCAGACTTCCTGCCAAGGCTGAATTTTCAACCCACCAATGTCTGATCTCATCCCCTGAGCAGCTATGGGTGAGCCAACAGTGTCTGGTTCCATGGTGCAGGGTTGCAGTTGTTGACCTCTGGCTAAGTCAGGTTAGATGGCAACCGTCAGTTTTAGACTCCCAGCATGCTCTGTGATGAAGTATTTGCAGTGCTATCCTCATATAGTTGCAGTCAGAACATTCAATCTTTTTTTTGGTGTCATTCCTGGGTCTTGGGTAAGAGTCTAGACACAGTCCCTAAGCTTTTATGCTCAGCTAGTGCTCGGCTGCTTGAGTGACAGCATGACTTCTGGATGTTTCTGTGCGCACAGTACAGAGGAATCGAACCCAGGGCTTTGTATGTACTAGGCAAGCAATCTACCACTGAGCCCCAGGAATGACAAATGTAGAAACATATATATATATATAGATAGATAGATTGATTGTTTCATAGATATATAGAAATAAATATATATATGCATGTGTGTAGAAGACAAGACAGAGATATCTGTATATTATTTGATTTTATATACTATATTACTACCACTTATCGATAAATTATTCCTTCCATTATTTAAGAATAGTGGTTGAATATATAACAAAGTATTAATTGAAAATTAGTCAATGTACTATAATTGTGTATAATTTCATAATATAATCATACACTAACTACTAATGTAATTGTTACTTTACAACATTCCATTCGATTGGATGTATATTGGAATGCATTTCTTAGGATCTCACACCATTCGTAGGTGGCAGTCCTGAGATTTGTGCCCCAGGCCTAGGTTGCTGGTTTTGGCTATGGCTTCCATGATAGTCCACCAAACTTCAGCAGTACACTTTCTGGGCCCTGTCATTTGAACCCAGGACGGTTGCAATGCAAAGGAATAAACTATGTTAAACTGCCTTCTGGAACTTCTCAGTTTTATCCTTCTCTTTTTTTCCCCCTCTCTTTTTTCTCTTTTTTTTCCTGTATTGGAGCCAGAACTCTGAATCTGGGTGCTGTCCATCAACTCTTCAGCTCAAGACTATTGCTCTACCACTTGAGGCATAGCACTACTTCCAGGTTTTTTCTGTTTATTTGGTGCTGAGGAATCAAACCCAGGGCTTTAAGCATGCAAGGCAAGCACTCTAATACTGAGCCACCTTCCCACCACTTCTCCTTTTTTTTTTTTTTTTGCAAGTCCCAAGATTTGAACTCGGGTCCTAGGATCTCAAGATGGGCTATGGGTCCAGAGGCTGCACCCCAGCCTAGGATGACCGAAGCTGAGGCAGAGTTGCCACGAGCTGAGTTCAATCCCCAGGCCTGGCCAAAAAAAATTAAGAACCTGGCTTGGAATTTACACCATTTTTCTGGAAGGCCTGGAATTTGAACTCAGGGCCTAGGCAATTCTGTGTCTCTGTGGGGCAGAGGAAGCTCACTGTCATTGAATACAACAATTTCAGCCCAGTTTCCAGGGCCCGAATTCAAGCCCCAGCACGGATAAAAATAATATTCATATATGAGATCTATTTACATACATGGGTTTATTCCATATGACATTTATTACCCTTATTTTTATTTTATTTAGTATTATTACATATATAATATTTATTTCATTTATTTCATCTTATCACATGGATATATTTACATATGGGTTATACTATACATCATACTGAGAGCCACGATTTTCACAGAGAAGAAAAAAATGTGTCAAAATTTACTTCTGATTCCACATATACAATTTTGGCCATGCTTGGATTTGAACTCACAGCCCACAATACCCAATTCATGAAAAGGCCAGTGTAGAAAAAACGCCCTTGGCAAACTGAGCTGCCAGCCCGTTCTGAGGACCTTTGAACAAGCCATAGTAGTGGCTGATAGATATAGATAAATAGATGTGTAGTTTGCTATATATGAGAGAGAGACAATGTGAGGATATTAAATTATATATGTTATGAATTATTATTAAATTATGCTTCCATTTAAAGAAGTATCATGGTTGAATACTTATTGAAGCATTCATGTAAACGTAGTCAGTATTCCTTAGTTGGGACTATTACACCATATTGCTAGAATGGAAGACATAATCCAATACTTTTTGTGTGACATTCTATAAGAGAATCATGAAATAACTGCAAATATAATTGTTACTTTTATAACATTCCATTAAGCATTCATATGAATAGTGAAGATTTCTCAAGATCTCCCTCCATTTGTAGGAGGCAGCCCTGGCAATCAAACTCCAGGCCTGGGTAGTTTACTTCAAAATGCAAACCACTAGAATGAAACTGTGAAGATTTGAGTTTGTCACAATGAAAAATAGAACAAGAAGAAAAGAAAGCCAGGTGTCATTTGTGCCGTCTGTAATCTTAGCTCTTCAGGAGTCTGAGAGGTAGAGAATGCCACTTTGAATTCAGCCAGGACAGGAAAGTCCACAGCACTGTTATTTCTGTGGGATCACAGAAATAAAAAAATTGCCATGAGTGGGGCTGTGGCTCAAGGACAGGGCGATACCCTTGAGCAAAAGGAGCTCAGGGAATGTGCCTAGGCTCATAATACAACCCCTGGACCTGCCAAAAAAAGAAAGTCACTCCATGTCTTCCCATATATGTATGCATGTATTTCTATCAGTGAAGGTCCAGAATCCCTAAGATGAAAGGCACCAAGTTAGGAAATTTGCTTTGAATAAAATGATTTCATAGGAGAGTCAGTGCTTTCAAGACAGTGCATGTTCCGGGGCTCCCCTCACTGATCCCAGTGTATCCTGAGGTTTTCTCCACACCAAGGACTGTTGGAGGAAGTCTGCCTCATTGTTGGAACATGCAGGCAAAAGGCCTCACTCCTGTACAGCTGTGTAACAAACAACTCCATCTGGGCCAATTAGTGAGCAGGAGTGTGGGTGGCTCTGAAAGCTAGGAGAAAAAAAGGCCCCTTTGAAACTCAAGTTATCTCTCTCCTCAGTGCTATTTTGACAGGAAGCCTCCATTTGTGCCACCTCCTGTGGAAGGCCAAGTTCCCTGCACTTATCCTGTCTTTGTTAGACTATGTTCCAGTGTTGTAATAACTTTCTACAATAAATTCAAGGGTCCTTCTGGCAGACAACAAGAAAGCTGAACCTAATAAAATGATTCATTATTGGCAAAGGTGCCTTCCTAGGTTCTGGAAGCTTGCTAAATCTAAGCACATGTGTAATATCACAATGCTTAATGTCATCTAGAGCTGGTGAAGCTCATTAGGTTTTGCAATCTTTGACCTCTCCTAGTTGGGCCCTGGGGAGCTAGGTTTTGGGGTTGAACACAGGGCCTGGGTGCTGTCCATGAGCTCAGAACAGAAACTCAGTGCTTTACCATTTGGAGTCACAACTTCACTTCTGGTATCTGTGTGTGTGTGTGTGTGTGTGTGTGTGTGTGTGTGTGTGTGTGTGTGTGTGTGTGTGTGTGTGTGCATGAATGTGTGTGCATACACTTGTCCTGGAGCTTGAACTCAGGACCTGAACACTGTTCCTGAGTTTCTCCTGTACAAATATAGCACTCTACCACTTGAGCCACAGAGATCTTGTATTCTAGTGATGTGGTACTAAATAATCAAGCCCAGGGATTCATACATGCAAAGCCCTCTACCCTAAGACACATTCCCAGCAATCCACTTCAGGTTTCTTTCTTTCTTTTCTTGTAAGTTGGAGGAATTGAAGTCTAGGCCTGGGTGCTGTCCTTGAGCTCTTCAGCTAAATACAAGTGCTCTACCACTTGAGCTACAGCACCCCTGCAGATTTTTTTAATTCACTGGAGAGAAGCCTCTCAAGGAATTTCCAGCCCAGGCTGGCTTTGCACTGTGATCCTCAGCTCTCAGGCTCCTGAGTAGCTAAGATGACACGTGCGAGTTCTTGGTACCCAGCTTCCACTTCAAGTTTCCAAGTGGTGAATAGGAGATAATAGTCTCGTAGGACCTTTTGTGTCTGGGATAGTTTGGAACCGAGGTCGTCATATCTCAGTTTCCTGAGTCGGCAGGATGACAGACCTCAGCTACAAATGCCTAGAATGTAACACTCTGTTGCAATAGGGTTCTTGGTTCCACATGATGGGGTGCTGGCATGAGCCCAACAGAGAAAGGCCAGTGGCTAGGCCCTGAGTTCCAGATTCACGACCAAGAAAAATAAACCAAAACTATTGTCTGCAGGAGACAACTCACTAGATTTAGGTACATACACAATTGGCACTGACATGGGAACATATCTGAGCCTCAAGATTCTCATCTGCACAATCATCTGACTTCTGGGGCTCTTACAAGGACCAAGTGAAAGAATTTACCTGTGAAGGACTCAGCACACAACACCTCATGAAGGACTCAGCACATAGCTGTATCCCACAAGCTGTCAGTGTTAGGGTGCTTTCATCAGTATCACCATTCTTTCAGAAATACATAACAAACCACAGAAATTTCACATCTAATGATTAATCTAATGATTAAGGGATGGGGTTTTTGGGGAAGGTGGAGTCAGCCATGGGAATTTCACTGAAAGTGTGGGGGTATTGTCTTATGATCTTTTGCTCAAGGCTAGAACTCTACCACTTTGTGCCACAGCTCAGAATTTTGCCGACTTCCTAACAGGGCTGAGTTTTAAACCCAACAGTGTCAGATCTCAGACCACGAGTATCTTGGATGACAAAGGTGATGGAGCCAGTACCATTTGGTTCTGTGGAGCTGGGTTGCAGCCGTTTACCTCTGGCTAAGTCAGGTTAGATGTCAGCTGTCAGCCTCAGACTTCTGGCTTGCTCTGTGATGAGGTATTTGCAGTGCTATCGTTATATAGTTGCAGTCAGAACATTCTATCTTTTTTTGGTGCCATTCCTGGGTGTTAAGTAAGAGTCTAGACACAGTACCTAAGCTTTTATGCTCAAAGCTAGTGCTCCATTGCTTGAGCGACAGCACAACTTCTGGAATTTTCTGTGCACATTGTAGTGAGGATTGAACCCAAAGCTTTGTATGTACTAGGCAAGCACTCTACCACTGAGCCCCAGTAGTGACAAGAGTATAAACAGATCGATTGTGTAGATTGATAGATAGATAGATAGATAGATAGATAGATAGATAGATAGATAGATAGATAGATAGATAGATAGATGATAGATAGATAGATGTGTACATATATATATAATTATGTATACAGAGAGAGGGAATGTGAGGATATTAAATTATATATATTATTACCAATTATTAGTTATGAAATTATGCCTCCTTTTAATAAATTATCCTGGTTGAATACTTATAGAAGCATTAATTAAAAATTATTTAATATCCTTCCATTAGGGGAATCATACCATGGTGCTAGAATGGAAGATATAAAACCAATAATTTTTGTGTGGCATTCTAAAATAAAATCATGAATTAACTGCAAATTTAATTATTACTTTTATAACATTCCATTAACATTCACATGAATAGGAATGAATTTGTCAGGATCTCCTTCCATTTGTGGGTGGCAGTCCTGGCATTCGAACTCCAAGCCTGGGTATTTTACTTCGAATGCAAACCATTGGAATAACACCGTGAAGATTTCAGATTATTACGATTACAAAAAAGAACAACAAGAAGAAAACAAAACCAGGATCCAGGGGCTCCTGCCTGTAATCCTAGCTCCTCAGGAGGCTGAGATATAGAGAACGCAAATTTGAACTCAACCAGGGCAGGAAAGTCCACGACTCTTATTTCTAAGACATTACAGGGGAAAAAAACATGAATGGGGCTGTGGCTCAAGGGCAGAGCACTGCCCTTGAGCAAAAGTAGCTCAGGGACAGGGCCTAGGCTCATAGTACAAACACGGAAGTGCCCATCCCCCCGCCATAGGAAGCAAGAACTCCATGTCTCTGTGTATGGATGGATGATGTATGGATGATGGGCATTCAACAGGTTGCCAATGCCCAACCCCCCAACCTGGGCAAGCTGGGACAAGCCCTGAAGAGTACTAAATCTGAGCCAGCAACTTGAACAAAACATCTTTCTCCGCCATTTAATAACTGAAGCTTGATGTTCTGGCTGAGGTGTCCCATCGGGACACATAGCAGCCGGCCACTGCCTCCAGGGAGACCACAGTTCCTAGACTGTAGGCTTGGTGGCTATCACTCACTTATCATTCCTCATTGCCTAGTCACAGGCTGCTCCCAAAACTTGGCAAAGATATGCAATAGCAATTTCTATGCCAAAAGAGGTATGCCAATAAATCCCACTCTCATAACTCCCGCTAGAAGTGAGCCTTGGGCTGCGAATGTGGCTTAGTGGTAGAGTGCTTGCCTAGCATGCACTAAGTCCTAGGTTTGATTCCTCAGTTCCACTGAAACAGCAAAATCCAAAAGTCACGTTGTGGCTTAAGTGATACCCTTGAGCAAAAGAAGCTAAGGAACTTGCCCAGACCCTGAGTTCAAGCACCAAGACTGGCATTAAAATAAAGTGAACCTGGTGAGACATATTTTTTCTGGGACTCAAAGGAGGGCCGAGGTTATATGTAAGAGGTAGGGTAGAAGGCAGGTGCTGGTGGCTCACCCTTGGAAGCTACTCAAGAAGCTGAGATCTAAGGATCTCAATTGCAGGCAAGAAAGTCTATATGAAAACCTTTTCTCCACTTAAACACCCAAAAGCCAGAAATAGAACTGAGGTTCAAGTAGTAGAGTGCTAGCCTTGAGCACAAAAGCTCAGAGATAGTATAGCATCTAGGCCATTAATTCAAACCCAGGACAGGCACAGACACGTGCACGCGCACGCACACACACACACACACACACACACACACACACAAAGATAGAGCATTTGCCAGTCAGTCTGCAAACATTCCATCTCTAGCAACTCAATATAAAAAAAGAGGGAGAAGGGAAGCAAAGACTTGTTCCAGGAGGTGATATATCCAGTGCCAAAATTCCACAGGAGTTCTAAGATGTGGATACAGGACAGAGAGCCTCAGCCTCAGGACAAGGGTCCTGAGGTGTGCTGTAGAGCAGGTGGTGTGGTTGGAATGAAGGCTCTGTGGCTTCAGAAAAGTCTTGCAGGACATTCAAGGCTGGGTCAAGGTTTGTACTTGAGTCACAGGACAAAGGGTAGGGTCCTAGATTGGGGACCAGAGGGAAGATAAACTGGGCTTTACACCAGGGAGCCCAGCCATTTCCTGTGATTGGAAGCCTATTTTTCATAACTCCTAAGCCTCAAGCCTCCTTTGCATGGAGTATCAGGGCAAATGCAGGGAAGAACTCTTGCTTAAGAAAAGCTTCTAGGGAGTCCAGGAAGATGGCTGGAGAAGCTGGAGACTAAGTAAGCTCTCGCATAGAAAGCAGTTTTAGAGTTCCAGTGAACAGTCTTAAGTCAGAGAATTACACCAAGTGTGCCATCATAGGACAGAGAGTTAGGCCAGAGAAGGTAACCCAGGAAAGGAGACACTTCTGAGCCCTTGCCAACAGCTGTGGCGGTGGCTGGCGAGCGCAGGCACCATACCTGAGCAACAGATAGTCCAGGACGAAGGAGCCAGACGCAGCAGGCAAGCGGATTCTAATCAACACCATCAAGAACCGACAAGGAGCAGACATCTTCATCCTGCAGTTCGCAGACCAGAGATGACCCAGAAACTAAGACTCGGCCTGAGTAGAAGCCTGACGTCCTCAATCCTTCTCAGGGAGCAGAGGAGGGAAGGCCACACCTCCCCCCCCCCAGCACTGGTGATCTCCATCTTCGATACCGACAAAGCTCGGAGGAGCTGCTAGCTCCAGCTCAGGCCTTGAAATAAAACGAGTCATTTAGCAGGTCACAAGAACTTTACGGCGGTGTGACCTGCCAGACTCCGCTCCACCCAGGGAAAAGTCACCAAGCTCAGGCGCCATCACGAGGAGTGGGATTCTTCACTGGGTAATCAGAGCCAGAGGCTTTCCCTCCCTCCATCAGCCTCGACAATCAATTGAAAATCAGTAAAAAGAAACCCTGAGAATGGCTCCAGGCTGGGGTCTGTGAGTTTTTCACAAACCAGCCCCGGAAAAGCTACCAGAACCTAGCCTCATCACGGCATTCCCCTCTTTTGTGATACTCAAAGCAGATCTGTCTCCCAATGAACTAGCCTGGGAGGAGGATAGCCAAATTCTGTGTAAAGCAGAGCATTTTACTGCCTGTTCGAACAAACTGACTTAAGAAACCAACCAAGCCACAGGACCACAAGCAGACTAGAGACTCCAACAAGATATTGGTTACGGACACAAGGGAGATAAAGGATTTTTCCCACTCCTCCCCCCCAAAAATACTCAAAGAAGTTTTTTGTTTGTTTGTTTTTTGTTTTGCTTTGTTTTTTCTCTTCTTCTTCGTCTTCTTTTTTTTTTAGTTTTTATTTTTGGTACCTTATATAATTTTTTTTTTCTTTTCTAAAACTTTTTTCAATCTTTAATCTTTGCCATTTTGTTAAAAAAATGTTTTCCAGAAACTTTCTTTTCCTCTTATAATTTTTATTTTGGGGATACGGGAGTGTGCGTTTTTGTTTTCTGTTTTGGTCTTCTTTCTCTTTTTTTTCTTTTTTAAGTATCTTTTTGTTTTTTGTTTAGCTCTACTGAACTTCTCATCTTTTTCTTCTTCCTTTCTTATCCTTTTCACCTTCTCCTCTCTTTTGTTCTTCTTTACGTGACTTAATTCATGTCCTGCACATCCTCAGATAAACCCGAGTTGAATATTAGACCCTATCCCAAATTGTGTACACACTTAACCCGCAAATTTATTACTCAAGTCAAAACAACTAAGACTTAAATTCCTTAATAGCAGTTCTACCTCTTTCTACCTATATAATATTTTGAGCATTTTTATTTTTAGATTTTTCACATCTCCTTTATATACCTCCCCTTCTCTCAATAAGTTCACGTTCTTAAGTAAATAGATTGTTATCGTTCTACATAATTTTATTAATTTCTACCTTTCTATTTTTTCTGGTCTCTTTTCTTTTCCTGTTCCCTTTCTTTTTTTTCTCTCTCTCTTTCATCCTACCCAACCTATTTCCTGCTTTGAGATTAAGACTTAGTTAACTCTCCCTGAGCCTCCCCACATCAATCTATTCCTATTTTCTTACCCACATCTATCCCTAAACCTAATAATTTCTGGTCTTCCAAATTCTACTTTGCGGTTCGTAGCACATTAACGTATAGTTGTTTGATGTTGAATAGATGTATCTGTTGAACTAGATTGTATCTGTAGACTATTGACTGTGCAAATTCAGACTTGGGTTGATGCTTGCCTTAAGATAGTGTTCTAGCACAAAACTGGTGCTATTTGTAACTCAAATGGGCAGAGTAAGCCGAAAAAACACAAGAAAAATGGCAAATCCGGGTATCTCAATTCCCAATCCCGATAATCAGGGGACAGAACAGATAGTGAATAATCCAGAGGAGAATTCCCAAATAGCTCTACAAACACTGCTGGCAAACATTATAAATCAAAATATTGAAAGCATACAAAGATCTCTGTATGAGCGTGATAGGGAGAGAGAGGAGGCATTCCAAAAGTTTATACAGGAATATCATAAGCATGAGGAAGCTACTCAAAAGCTGATACAGGATTTGCATGAGCAGCTTGAGAATACTCAAAGAGAAATGCAGGAATGGCTTGAACAGGCTGAGAACACTCAAAGAGAACTACAGGAATCACACAAACAGGAGGAAGCTAATCAAAGAGTAATACAGGAATTGAGAGAGCAGGAAGAGAATACACAAAGATCAATAAAGGCATTCATGGAATCCATTAACAAAGAGCTGAAGGAAGTCAGGGAGACCAGAAAGGGAATGCTGAATGGAACCCAACAGAAGGAATGGGAGTCCAAGAAAACCATAACCAATCAACTAAGTGATCTGAGAATAAACACTGAACATCAAATTAAGGAAGTAAAGAAGTTCATACAAGATCTATAACAAAGCTTCAACAAAGAACTTGAAGCCATCAAAGCTGAACAATTAGAAATAAAAAACAAAAGAAATAAAAAACAAAGTAGAAAGTCTGGACAGCAGGTTACACCATGGAGAAGATCGAATCTCAGGGATTGAAGACAGCCTAGATATTATAGAGAAAGAACATACAACCATCCAAGATAAGTCGAAGAAATATGATAGATCTATCCAACACTTGGAAGACACCATCAGAAGGCCTAATGTAAGGATAATGGGTATAGAAGAGCACCTAGAAACAGAAGTTAATGGCCTACGAAATTTGTTTAACAGGATCCTAGCAGAGAACTTCCCAAACATGCAAAAAGATAGGCCTATTCAGATACAAGAAGCTTTTAGAACTCCAAACAGACCAGACCATAATAGGACAACCCACCCTCATATTATGATCCACACAGGATCAACTCAGAAAAAGGAAAAGATCCTTAAAGCTGTCAAGTAGAAAAGATTAATCACCTATAAAGGAAAACCAATTAGAATCACCTCAGATTTCTCAGCAGAGACAATCAAAGCAAGAAGAGCCTGGAATGATGTATGCCATGCCTAAAAACAAACAACTATCAACCAAGAATACTGTACCCAGCTAAACTCTCCTTCATAACTGAAGGCCAAATAAAAACCTTCCATAGCAAAGAAAAATTGAAACAATACATCTCCACCAAGCCAGACCTACAAAAGATTCTTAAACATGTCCTACAAATAGAAAACCAACGAGACCACAATAAATGTCAAGAAACTGCACCCAAACTGAGAATCCAAGAACCATAGAAAGAACTCAGTTTTCACAACAATCAAGAAGGTGGATAACATGGCAGCAACTCCCAAATATCTCTCAGTCCTTTCTCTTAACGTTAATGGACTGAATTCTCCAATTAAGCAACATAGACTGTCTAGTTGGATTAAAAAACAAGACCCTTCTAACTGCTGCCTGCAGGAGTCACATCTTGCCCGTAAAAAAAAACACATTTTCAATGTTAAAGTGTGGAACAAAACCTACCAAATAAACGGCCCCCATAAAAAGGCGGGAGTTGCAATCCTAATATCAGATAAAATACACTTCAAATTAAAATTGGTGAGAAGAGATAAAGAAGGTCGGTACATACTAATTAAGGGATCTCTCTTCCAGGAGGATACTACAATTCTAAATATCTACTCTCCAAACAATGGAGCACCCAAATTTATCCAAGAAACACTACGTTCCCTCAAATCCCATATAACTCCAAAGAAATTAATTGTTGGGGATTTTAACAAACCACTCTCCCCACTAGATAGATCTACTCGGCAAAAACTCAACAGAGAAACTGCAGATCCAAACAGCTGCATAGATCAACTACATTTAACAGATATCTGCCGAACATTTCACACAGCAGAATCAGAATACTCGTTTTTCTCAGCAGCACATGGAACATTTTCTAAAATTGACATTTTAGGCCACAAATCAGACTTGTCCAAATTCAGAAACATTGAAGTTATACCTTGCATTATCTCTGACCACAAGGGAATAAAATTAGAACTCAACACAAAAAGTCACCAAAGAAAGTCTGGTATCACATGGAGGATGAACAATACACTGCTGAATCACGAGTGGGTCAGGGAAGAGATTAGAAAGGAAATTCAAATGTTCATGCTATTCAACAAAAATGAACAAACAAATTACCAGCTCCTCTGGGACACAGCAAAAGCAGTACTCAGAGGCAAGTTTATAGCTCTGAGCTCCTACATCAACAATTTGGAGAGATCTGAAACCAATAATTTAATGACACATCTAATCCTCCTTGAAAAAGATCAGCAAGATAAACCCCAATACAGTAGATGGAAAGTAATAATTAAAATTGAATAAGAATTAAATGAATTAGAATCCAACAAAACTATAGAAAGAATCAACAAACGAAGAGTTGGTTCTTCGAAAAAATTAACAAAATTGA